>NC_083770.1:40710453-40712953 GCF_963514075.1 Conger conger
CGGGAAACTGATTCTCAGGCCCTCACTGTGTCGGGGTGTGTTTGGCCTCACTGCTGAACATCCTCTCCTGAGACAAGCCACCAGAGAGACAGCTGCTGGTGTGTGTGTGTGTGTGTGTGTGTGTGTGTGTGTGTGTGTGTGTTCATGAGCCCCCCCTAGTCTTCCTCTGGTGGAGGTATTTCAGGCTCTGAAAAGCAGCATCTCCTGATGGAAGTATGGGAGCCTTACTCCCTGCAGGTCGCTATAGAGGAAGGAGAGAAGGACTGAAGGAAGGATAGAGAGCAGAAGGTTCTAGAAAAGGCACCAGCATTCTCACCTTTACCTGCTCGGTAGGCCTTGCTCTGGCTGACGGCCATGTGGGGCACCTGGACGTGGTACATGGCTGGGGGCTGGAGGGAGAAATGGGCGGATTTCAGTTCCACAAACGGACAGCAAACACCTCCCTGCACCCACCCAAAATGGCCACCCACACTCCCCCAGTCTGCAGCTATGGTTCATGTCTCCCCATCACCGCTCCCCCCCCCCCCAAATCATCTTTTGGAAGACCCACCCTGCTACCAGACACACACACACGCGTACGCGGAATTCATTAAAGACAAGACCATTCATTCATTCATTCATCCATCCATCCATCCATCCATCTATCAGGTGCTTCAAATGATTAAAAAAACATGCAGGCCAAACTAAAAAATAAAAAAAACCCGGTCAATGGAATGTGAGCTAATCAAAGAGCCAAGCAGTCTGGACCATAATGGGACACTGATGAAGCATTGACCAGAAATTCTTCAACCGAAAACGGAAAAAACTCCCCCGTGGAAGCGACAGGGATTTTAGAGGAACGCGCCTTTTTGCAGTAAGCTAATGAAGCCAAACATAAACAAAAATACACTTAAAAAAAACAAATAAAAACTGATAATGAGGTTAACCATATTCATGACGACAACAACAACCGATTGCAATAAGAAATAGGCAGACCAATATCTCAGGGAAAATATGACAAGCAAACAACTCAAACAGGTTTTCAGTGAGAAGAAATTTTAGAATGGCACAAACCTTCCAGATAATGCTTTTCTAACGGGGAGAGAGAAGAGAAGAAAAAAAAAAAAAAAAAAGAACCAAACTTTAGTTTGTTTTTATTCGGACCAAGTATTTGTGTTCTTAGTTTCTTAGCAACAGTGACTGATGTCGGATCACCAGCGATTTCTAACAGCAACTTTGTCAAATTTTTCCACAAGTTCAGCATTAATAAGTCACTGAGCTGTATGCCAGCCAGTCTTATGAGCAGGTCATTTGAAGTCCCATAGAGTACGCCATTGGAAACTGAGACCACAATTCAATGCTGAGTTTAAGGGGTAAAACGTATACAAGTCATCATTAATGAACAATCTTATAACCTTCTTAAAGATACTATATGGTAACATGTTACAATAGGATTATATGAATTGGCATGAACTAATGTAATGTAGTGAACTACCTACTGAGAAGTTAATCTGTACCAAGTACATTAGCCATTGCCAATTCATACTGGAATGAAAAAAAAAGTTTAATGCATTTGTTAATGGTTAACTAATTGTAAGATTATCCTATGGTTGGCAAATGTATGAATAGTAATGTCACTAATACATTAGTCAGTAGTTAACATTAACCAATGAAAAATAAAGTTCATGCTTAGATTATTTGTATATCAATGAATTCATGTTAAGAATTACATTAGTTAATGCCAATTAATTGTGACCATGTGAATAAATATTCGAATAATGTTGTCACAGTAGTAACAGTCTCCGACAAATGGACTGCCGTGGACTACAGTGCTGAAGCAGCACTGTTCTGCTTTTGCATACAGCGCTCCCCACGCTAATCTTGAACAGGCTTTGGACATTCTTAACAGATTATTACAGTTTTGGAGGAAAACAGGGGCTAATTGGTCTGCTGACGTGACTGAGAGCCTCGGGAAAGGCGAAAGGGCGAAAGGAACACGGCGCTCTCAGGCAGGGGGATTATGGGTAGAACGGAGGCGATAGATCACGGCGCAAACGCTCTGAAAGGTGACTAATGCGTGCGAGGTGACGGCGTTTTGGATCAATGCAGCGCGATGATGCTGGAGATGGCCGAACATGTCTAGACAGAGGATGAGTGAGGAGAGAGAGAGAGAGAGAGAGAGAGAGAGAGGGAGAGAGAGAGGGAGAGAGAGAGGGAGAGGGAGAGGGAGAGGGAGAGAGCGAGGGAGAGAGAGCGAGGGAGAAGGTGAGAGAGAGAGAGCGAGAGCGAGGAGAAGGTGAGAGAGAGAGAGAGCGAGAGCGAGGGAGAGGGTGAGTGAGAGAGAGAGAGAGAGAGAGGGAGAGGGAGAGAGCGAGGGAGAGAGCGAGGGAGAGAGAGAGAGCGAGGGAGAGAGAGAGAGCGAGGAGAGAGAGAGAGCGAGGGAGAGAGAGAGAGCGAGAGCGAGGGAGAGAGCGAGAGCGAGGGAGAGGGTGAGAGAGAGAGAGAGCGAGAGCAAGGGAGA
>NC_083770.1:40715453-40720453 GCF_963514075.1 Conger conger
CCTACAGCTCAGGCCGGGCCGTGCACACACCGACTCACCTGAGAGCAGAAGGCTCGTGGGTTGAACTCCTTGGCGTTGGGGTTGAGGGTGGACTTTCGGACTTGCCTACAATAAACACACGGGGAGAACGAGGCTAAATAATAATCTCTTCCCACAATTAAAGCCCTTGCGCAGCACAACAAATACAGTGAAATAACCATAATTAAACACAACTAAAAACAAACTCAGACCAAGGAAAAATACAGTAATTCAGGGACAGGTTTGAACGGTGGATTTCAGTTTTTACATTACAAATGTTTTTTTTTCTGTTTTTGTCTGAAATTCCCAATCACACCTATTTCTTTAAAAGGTAAGAATACATATTAGTGATTTAAGTGCGTTATAACACAATCAACTTTTGCTCTCTCTATATCATCCCTATTTTTTTCAAACTGTTAGTAACAATTGGGACAAACAGAAAAAAGTTGGAATATGTTGTCGAACATTAGCTACCACTTGCAGTCTTGGTCTAAACGCGGCTACTGGGCGGCCTGTAGCGTAGCGGTTAAGGTAAATGACTGGGACCCGCAAGGTCGGAGGTTCGATCCCAGGTGTAGCCACAATAAGATTTGGCAAGGCCCTTAACCCTGCATTGCTCCAGGGGAAGATTGTCTCCTGCTTAGTCTAATCAACAGTACGTCGCTCTGGATAAGAGCGTCTGACAAATGCCATTAATGTAATGTAATGAAATGAAATGTCTGGTGCTCAAGAAGGGCAATTAAAATGAACTTTATTCCTTTATTCCTTTATTCCTATTCATATGTAGCTCAACAGAAGAGCTCCCCCCCTCCACTCACTCAGGTACCGGGTCTTTCTTCTCCTCCTTGTCATCTTTGCCCTCCATCTTGCCCCCGGAGCCGGGGCTGGAGGTCTGCACCCCCTGAGAGGTCACGTCAGGCCCCCTCTTCTGCTCGGGGGCGGGACAGAGCCCGGAGGAGGAGGAGGAAGGGGAGGAGGAAGAGGCGGGGCTGGCGGGCTTGCTGCTCCCGGCCACTCCCACGGCCGGCAGCAGGGGGGTTGGGTCTTCGCCAACGCCCAGCTCCGCCCCCTTGGTAGCAGACTCCGCCCCCTTGCTGACAGGCTCCGCCCCCTTGGACTTGTCGCCGGCGTCCCGCGGCGGTTTGGTCATCATCTGGTCGAAGGGCGGGTCAGGGGTGGAGCTCGGCTGCAACTGCCAGGGCCAGAAACAGGGCGGCCATTTTAAAACTGCCCCAACGTGACCTCACACACAGGGTCCGGAGGGCAGCCCAGAGACGCAGGTACTCACCCTGAAATCGACACTGAACTTCTTCAGATTGTCTAACTGCTTTCTGTGGTCAGGAGCCATGGATGGGGGGCCTGGAGAGGGGGGGTGATCCATCAAAACATTTTTCTTATACAAACAGGGTTTCAAACAATGTTTCACAACAGACTGAATTCACAGGGAATAAAAGCCAACTAACTCAAACTCCTCGATGCCTCCTAACCTGACTGCCCATTGAAAGAAAACCACCAAAATCTTTCAGACGAGTCGTTAAACCTGACTCACTGCGGTCAGTAAAGATCCCATGGCACTCTCTGCAGAGAGCACTCTCAATCTGGCTCCTGGCTCTCTCAACCAGCCATCCAATCATCCCCTGATTGAATTGGCTTAAATCCACCTCACCTCAATCGGTGTGGTGAGCATTCTGGCACAAAATGGCAGCCGTGTGTCACCCAGGTGGGTGAGGAGAGTTTCCCCCACATCTCTGTAAAGTGCTTAGAGTATCTAGAAAAGCGCTGTATAAATGCAATCATCTATCACCTCAGGATGGCAATTCTTATCTATGGATTCACTTGGAACACTAGCACTTAGCACGTGGAACTGCACTTCCCTCTAGGGTCCTTCAGCGCACCTGTCCCTGGTTATGGTTTTGCACTTTGTTGTATGTCTGGATAAGAGCATCTTCCAAATGCCTGTAATGTAATGTAATGTAATCTATCCATTTCCTCTGCAGCCGCTGCTCATTTGCACCCTCTGCAGGTGAGCCCCGGTAGGGCGGCTCCAGGCGGTTTTGGGCCCACCTTTCCCGCCGGGCCGGCTGACGCTGGGAGACGCCTCGCTGGGTTTGGCGCCGTCCTTCCCGGCCGCGGGCGAGTTCTGCCGGGCCTCCCCAATTCTCGACTCTTTCGCTGTTGGGAGGTAACGACAAAACGGTGAGCAAAGCACCAACACACTGTCCACATCAGCCCAACTAACACTACTCAATACCACCCTGAGCACCAGCCCAACTAACACTGCTCAACACCACCCTGAACACCAGCCCAACTAACAATGCCCAACACCACCCTGAACACCAGCCCAACTAACACTGCTCAACACCACCCTGAGCACCAGCCAAACTAACACTGCTCAACACCACCCTGAACACCAGCCCAACTAACACAGCTCAACACCACCCTGAACACCAGCCCAACTAACAATGCTCAACACCACCCTGAACACCAGCCCAATTAACACTGCTCAACACCACCCTGAACACCAGCCCAACTAACACAGGTCAACACCACCCTGAACACCAGCCCAACTAACACTGCTCAACACCACCCTGAACACCAGCCCAACTAACACTGCTCAACACCACCCTGAACACCAGCCCAACTAACAATGCCCAACACCACCCTGAACACCAGCCCAACTAACACTGCTCAACACCACCCTGAACACCAGCCCAATTAACACTGCTCAACACCACCCTGAACACCAGCCCAACTAACACAGGTCAACACCACCCTGAACACCAGCCCAACTAACACTGCTCAACACCACCCTGAACACCAGCCCAACTAACACTGCTCAACACCACCCTGAACACCAGCCCAACTAACAATGCCCAACACCACCCTGAACACCAGCCCAACTAACACTGCTCAACACCACCCTGAGCACCAGCCCAACTAACACTGTTCAACACCACCCTGAACACCAGCCCAACTAACACAGCTCAACACCACCCTGAACACCAGCCCAACTAACAATGCTCAACACCACCCTGAACACCAGCCCAATTAACACTGCTCAACACCACCCTGAACACCAGCCCAACTAACACAGGTCAACACCACCCTGAACACCAGCCCAACTAACACTGCTCAACACCACCCTGAACACCAGCCCAACTAACACTGCTCAACACCACCCTGAACACCAGCCCAACTAAGACTGTTCAACACCACCCTGAACACCAGCCCAACTAACACTGCTCAACACCACCCTGAACACCAGCCAAAAACTAACACTGCACAACACCACCTTGAACACCAGCCCAACTAACACTGCTCAACACCACTCTGAAAACTAGCACTGTTCAACACAAAAAGCTCCTGAATCTAAGATTTACCAAATTAGCTACTGTATTAGCTGCTACGTATAAGTAGTTACTCTAACCGGGTAACTAGCAGCTTCCTTGATGTACTGCATCTTAGCAATCTTAAAAACATTCTTCAAAGCAAAAGTCATGAATCGAGTATCCAGTAACACCAGAGGATGAAGCTTAAATCCAGCGAAAGGGCGGGGCTCATATTCAGCCAGGGGCAGAGCTTACCTTCAGCTGAGGGGGTCACCGCGCGGTTGGAAGCTGGGCTGGCGGCGGTGGGAGACACGCCAGATGTGGGCGTGGTCACTGGATCGATGGGGGCGGTGCCAGGCTGGGGGGAGGGCATAGAGGCGGGGCCAGTGGGGGTGCCGCCCAGGCTGCTCTGCCGGGGGGAGCGGGGCCTGTGTGCTGCAGGAGACAAAGCACAGGACTCAAACCCGCAACTCTGAGACACACACACATGCACAGACAGACCAGACAGACCAGACAGACCAGACAGACCAGACAGACCAGACAGACCAGACAGACCAGACAGACCAGACAGACCAGACAGACCAGACAGACAAAAAGACACGGACATAGACCGGCAGACAGACACACGCGCACAGACAGACAGACAGACAGACAGACGCACACAGACAGACGCACACAGACAGACGCACACAGACAGACGCACACAGACAGACGCACACAGACAGACGCACACAGACAACGCACACAGACAACGCACAGACAACGCACACAGACAACGCACACAGACAACGCACACAGACAACGCACAGACACAGACAGCACCTGCACTGCTAATAGGTTGGGCTTGGAGCAGGATCACATGACCTAAAAGACCTGGGTCTAATACATAACCGTTTGGGATTCTAGTACTTTTCTGAGCTCGACTGATCTTGCCTGGTGCAACTGAAGAGGACCAGAAGCATCCCTGATGTGCAGGTCTTTCATAGAGCTCTAGTTTCCTCTGTATATTTGGCCAACACACCCTGTTTCACAGTTTAAGTTAATTATGACAAAGGTACAAACTGTTCTCCAATCTCTTCCATAGGTTCCAACACACCAGACAAGCTCAATAAAGCATGGAAAAGTGTTTGTAACCAAAATGTCTGCCCAGGTCTGCTCCAAAACAGTGATTCTCAGACTTTCCAAGGTGATAATTAACTTAATTATATAGCAGATCAGTGTTGATACACCTTGATGGAGAGCAGGCTGATGTTAGCGTTAGGGCTGAGCAATTTAATTTACTTTAATTCAGCAAATGAAAACATTTCACTTAAAACATTATTTGTGATTAACAAACAAATACATTTACACAACACAATGAATTTGGCTGACAAAGTTCCTGATGTACACAAGACTCATTTCTCAGAGCACCGCTGCCACGGTTTCTCTCGGCCGTGGTGTGGGCGGGGCTTACCTCCGCTGACCACAGAAGACCAGGTGCCGCCAGAGGGGCTGCTCCGAGCGGGCGGGGGGGCGGACACGTCTCCCGAGGCATTGTGGGAAATGTAGTCCACACCCGGGGCTCCCCCGCGGCCGGCGGGCAGGCGGTGAGTGCGGGGGGTGCGCTGGGTTTTTGGGGACATCCGGAGGGGTCCTGAGGGGCGAAAGGGGGAG
>NC_083770.1:40725453-40762953 GCF_963514075.1 Conger conger
TTTTACCAACGCTGCTCAGAACCATCCCACCCACTAAAGCACACCACACTTGTGTTCAAGTTCTCAGCAAACATATACTGTCGGGCGATTTAAAATGAACATTCCATTTAGTTCGCCAGCAACGCCTCTAATACAAATGGACACGGCTTAGGTCTAAAAATGCTCGCTAGCTGACCTGGGATTTTTATTTGTATTCATTTATTTATTTTAAAATGTAAGAACAAATATTACATTGATTAAAGTGCATTATAACAGCCAAATGACTGTCGACTTTTGTTCTCTCCAGGGCAAAGTGTCCGTGTGTTCTCCATAGTCTGGCATCGCGTGCTGAAGGAGTTCCTATATCGTCATGGCACAATTTTGCGGGCTTAAGTTCACAGCTGGCTAACACATACAGATCGATGTTTCAATACGCAAGCGTGCAGCAAACAGCCACCCTAACTACTGACGGAAACAACCGACACTTTACCCCAGAATCCTGGTCTGCCTTGGCAGAAAAACAACGTTAGCTTTTTAGCTCCGTTGATGTTCGCGAGCAACAGCGATATTTGGAAAGAGATGTTGCATTGAGTATTTCCAAATGCAATGGGGTCCATTATAACAGGGAGAAGGTCCCGCTCGGGCGCAGGGCCCACGCCAGAGCAGGTGAGGACACAGACGCAGGACACTGACCCTGGATCAGCCGCTCACCTGCTGTTGAGGGCGTGAGGCTCCCGCTCTCCGCGCACCACGGCGGTGAACTTCTCCTCCTCGGAGCGATCGTCGTTCTCCAGCGCCACACGGGCCCTGTAGGTGGCGCTGGACTCGATCTCCTCCGCCAGCTGGGCCGCCCGCGCCTCCCGCTTCAGGAACTCCTCTGAGTTATCCCGCTCCAGAGGAACCCTGGGACACACACACACACACACACACACACACACCTGCTTCAGTGCCAATGCCACATATAGTGGGCAGCACATAGGATGCTAGGTAAAACAGGGCTCTGAATGACTATATCCCACCCTACAGGCCACAGACAGTACTACAGAGCCACCCCACAGGCTCAGGCAGGGATTGGCATGTGCGGGGCGTGTGCGGGGCGTGTGCGAAGGCGTGTGCGGGACGTGTGCGGGGCGTGTGCGAAGGCGTGTGCGAAGGCGTGTGCGGGGCGTGTGCGGGGCGTGTGCGAAGGCATGTGCGGGGCGTGTGCGGGGCGTGTGTGAAGGCGTGTGCGGGGCGTGTGCGGGGCGTGTGTGAAGGCGTGTGCGGGGCGTGTGCGAAGGCGTGTGCGAAGGCGTGTGCGAAGGCGTGTGCGAAGGCGTGTGCGGGGCGTGTGCGAAGGCGTGTGCGAAGGCATGTGCGGGGCGTGTGTGAAGGCGTGTGCGGGGCGTGTGCGGGGCGTGTGTGAAGGCGTGTGCGGGGCGTGTGCGAAGGCGTGTGCGAAGGCGTGTGCGAAGGCGTGTGCGAAGGCGTGTGCGCATACTCACGTGTACGAGGCCAGGCTGCTGTCGTAGGTCGACTTCACGCCGTAGTTCTCCTCGTTGAACTTGAACATGTCATTAGGATCCCAGCCGTTCGACTACGAGCCAAAGCGGAAAAGGCAAATCTTTAAAATGTGACCTTCAAAAATAAATAATACAGTTCCTGCGTGGACGTGGGTCCGACCGCGGTGTACAGGATTACCCACAATGCACTGCGACAGTATTAAAGCTGGGGACCCACCACAGTGCACAGGATTACCCAGGCTGCACTGCAGCAGTACGCACCACGTCCGTGTCGAGGGACTCCAGGCTGTCGGAGACGTGCGGCTCTCCTGCATCCCACGGCTCCAGATCCTTCTCCTTGTGCTCACCATTAACACGCGCGCCCACACTGACCGCAGAGTCTGTGAAGTTATCTGCTTCACACACAGAGACACACAGACACACAGACAGAAGATATGCAGGAAGGAAGATACAGAGAGACATGACAAAGTGGGGACATTCATTAAAGTGGGGACTTATGTGTGTGTTGGGGGGGGGGGGGGGGGGGGGGGCGTTGCCTGGCCTTGATTTAGCACTGAAACACAGACGATACATAGATGCAAATTTAGGGTAGAACGAAAAAATGCGTGCACCAGCGGTAATGGCTGCTGAACAGTTCAATGCGACCGATTCCCAGTGTCTCTCTTCAAGCCCAGGAAGAGGAGACTTGGGAGAGATTTGACTGTTAATCCCTTAAATGAAGTTAAAAGCCTCAAAGTGAATTAAAAGAGATTCTTCAGGTTGGGTTCCGTTAGCAGAACAAGGGGACATTAATGGAAATTATCAAAGGATATGTCTTGCGTGTTCCACACAGACATTCAGAAGTATTTTTAGACAGTGGTCACTGCGAGGAACAGATTGCCAGGACATGTAGTGGTGGCAGAAACGCTGGGGGTTTTCAAGAGCAGGCTTGATACGATGCTAGATAACATCTAGCTTTCAGGTAAACTAAGCAGCAGGTACACTTAGTTTACCTGGTCGGAAAAGGCCAGAATTGCTGCGCTGAATGGCCCATCATTACGTTATGTTACATTACGTTTCTTATCACATGCCAGGTCTCAAGTCGTGCTCACACAGACACGGGTCTGAGGAGGACTCCAGTGCAGCTTGACGGGCAGACCTGCGGGAGCCCCGATTTCCGCACCCCTGTCCTTAATTGACTCTAAACACATTCAACACAACATCCTTCCCGCAGAAAACTGCACCAGCCTGCACATCTGTCAGCGGTAATAGATTACAACCCCGCTGCTGAGAAAGGCTAGACGGGCACGGTGGTCGATACGAGCGAGCGTCTCACCTTCGACGGAAACCATTTTAATCTGCGCCGCAAAAACAACTTCAAACTGAACACACCGCCACGGATTATCAGACCGAAAATCACGAATTCACCCGGAGGATTAAACTGATCGAGGAGCGGAGCTCGACTGCGATGGGGAGACGCTACGCACCGCACCGATTATGTGCGGTCTGGCTTGAAAAATAACCTCCCGAACATACTGGTACCCAGGAAATACAGCAGTGAGCGTTTAAACCTGAGTGACAAAACTGCTTGATATAAAAATATAAACAGTGCTTAGAAAAAAAGGAAATATTTTAACATTCCTTTTTCGCCCTCTCCTGTACCCATTAGTATCCAGGTACAGCACTAAGTAACCAGTCTAAATGAATCCTTATTCATGACAAGAAATAAGCCATTTTAAGACATGATCAGGTGTTGGCGAATACAGCAAATGAGCTAATTTAGCCTGGGTAACTGGTGGAAGCATGAACCAGCATACACACCGGCCCACCAGGACCGGAACTGCCCGTCTCTGGTGTAATCACTCGGGTCATAGGGCTTGCTCACTGTGCCTCAGATTAAACACTGCAAACCTGTCCCAGCATAAGCTTTACCTTCAGCCAATGTTATGTTCTCAGCACACAAAGCTTTCATGCACACACGCGTGATCAGCTCATCCAACAGCTACTACAAATTCACACACCAATGCTCCAGGATCCTAGGCTTGGCATGATTAGAACACAGTTCTGCTCTTTTGCATGCCAAACTATGGTGATTTGAATACCCAGAATAAACTATTGCATGCTGAATTAAGAGGACTTTCACAGCTAGTTTCCTGGTTTTATTATGAAGCAGTTCACCAGCACAAAATTACTTTATTTGAACTTGATATACCAAATTGCTAAATGTGGGAGAAATAAAACATGGTGCCAATCTTGGGAGGGCCACAGTGTCTGCAGGTTTAACTCCAGTCCTGGAGGGCCCCAGTGTCTGCAGGTTTAACTCCAGTCCTGGAGGGCCGCAGTGTCTGCAGGTTTAACTCCAGTCTTGGAGGATCGCAGTGTCTGCAGGTTTAACTCCTGTCCTGGAGGACTGCACTGACTAGGTTTTTGGGGTGACTTTCAAACAGTAGCCAATTCAGGCTTGGAAACGCTTTAGTTCACTGATCACTGAAGCAGGCTGAAAACCTCCAGACTCCAGAAGACACACAGGCCCAGCAGGGGGGGGGACAGAGACTCCCGTAAGGAGAAATCTCCCGCGTCCCCATTGCACCTCTGAATTTTTGGAGTGAATTTCAGCACCACATGTTCTCCAGCGGGCCCCTACATTTCTCCTGACCATATTTTCAGGTGGCGGAGTTCCTCCCACACCGGTTCTGGGCTGTTAATTCTTCTTTTACTAATTATAGCCACACTCAGCCACTTTGAGAGAATGAGTTTCTGCACTGCAATTTGCTGCCAGTTTGGTGAACACAGGCAATGAGTTCCAAAGACCAGGATGGCACTGCACTAGATGTGAAAGCCACCAAGACACCACGAGAAAGCTTTTTGACCCCCAAAATGAACCTCCACCAACACCAGCAATTAAGTGAGATGGGCAGCTTTGCATGGTAAATTTGTGTGCATACGTGTGTGTGTGTGTGTGTGTGTGTGTGTGTGTGTGTGTGTGTGTGTGTGCGCGCACGCTCATGAGAACACGACTCTCTCAAATGTCAGAGGTTTATAATGGGTGTTAATGGAATGGCTAGATGAGGAATAATGCATCAGATTGTCAGACAAACGTCACATTTTGACATGAATTCTTAGCAGGTGGCGAAGCGAATGATTTTCCCAGCATGCAGTGAACTAGCAAGTGGGCTCCCCGTTCAGCAGCCAATCAGTGGTTCCCCTTCTGCAACCAATCAGATCCTTTGCCTCTAAGCATTAGGGAGGTCAAAAGTAAAGGAGGGGGAAAGAATGTGACAGAAACTACGTACCCCCTCCCTAACGAGGAACACATATCAGGGGTTGTCATTTTGGGGGTGCTTCAACAACAACAAAACAATGTGTGTAAAGTGTAGAAAACAAAGGTGTATTACCTGTCTCTGAAGACACTACATCGATTACAGAGAGAGAGACATGGAAGAGATCGTCAGACGGACCAGAAACCATTTTCATTGAGCACACATCAACCACACTGGGGGCAGGAAATCCACTTAATGTTTTTTTTTTTTTTTTTTTCAATCCAGTCACTGAATTCCTGTTCATTACCTAAATAGACTTAAACAGAAATGGAGATGACCCCTGACCCCAGACTTATGCTTATGACTCAATCAATGTGCTCTTTACAGTTCAGAATACGATCTGATTTTGCAGCGGTCACACCGTGCAGTCCTACAACGGACTTCCAATGCCATCCTGTCAAAGTCAATCACGTTAAGTGTGCCCTGTTCGTAACGGTAAGTGAATCATAGCACTTGTCAAAAGCACACAAAAAGCTGAACGACTGGAATCAATATTCCCATACATCATGATTGATTTGAAACTGAAGAGCATAAAAAAGATAAGTAGTCCCCACTCTTGATTTTAAAAGGCTTCTAGACTCCATATCCACTGAGAACTAAAGGCCTCTTGGTACAGGCAAAGTTTTTATTGGACTATTTTTTTTATTTTTTATTTTTTATAGAGGGGAAAAAATAACTCCCAGCAAGTAAAAAGTCATTCCAGTTCACCCACACAATATCTTTCAAGACCTAACAAGGCTGTCTGCTCTGAAGTGTGCAGTCTTCAAAACAAGTACGAAACAAAAACGATGCTTTGACTTGTGGAAGAACCTATGCACTTGTAAATTGCTTTGGATTAAAAGCGTCTGCCAAATGAGTAAAATGTAAAATGTAAATGTGAAGTAATTATGGTATGCTAGTTTCTGGACTGCATGTGATGAACGTGAAACTGCACTTTGGTTCGCCTCCTTTATCAGTGAGTAAGAGAAACCAGGAATTGTTTGACATGGCAACAGATCCGTTTCCAATTAGCCCCTGACCTACCGTTATTGTTGCGCAAGACTAAACATAACTTACAGGGCATCCATTAAAATTTAGCCCGGGATAGTTATCATTATTTCAGATTAATCAGGAAATGGCGAACTTCAGACCCAAAATGGCTCCGGAGCCACTTGCTGAACATTCTTTCCCGCCAACAACTGTAAAAAAGTACAACAGCAGCTGGTGTGCATGTGTATACAAGTGTGGTGTGTGTGCGTACGCAAGAATACGAGTGCGGTGTGCGTGTGCGTGTGTGTATATATGTATACGAGTGTGGTGTATGGGTGTGCTTATCACAGTCTCTGGAGGAAACATTTAAGGTTCTGAAAGAAAACACCATTTCCTGATTAATGAGAAAAAGTCACACCCTGACCAGGACCTGGAGTCTAGAAGCCAGCTACCTGTCATGAGAGCACCTGGGCGAGCAGGTAAGGTAAGGCTCACCTTTTCTGGCATAGTTGAGGTCCACGTCTTTGAACTGCACCACCACCACGTCCGAGGCCTTGAAGATGATGCTCTCCACGATGTCCTCCCGCCTGGGGCCCAGGCTGGGGTCCGAGGACTTCCTGTGGGCCGCGTCCAGCACCAGGTCACACTGCAGGAAACAGGAAAGGGCCACGCCCGCGTCAGCCTCACAGAGCAGGAACTACCTTCATTGACACAAGCCTTTATTCAGCCTTATGCAGTCTGGGGATTCAGTCTCGATAGTAAGAGAGAATTCAGAGTTCTCAACGCTCTGACACAGCAGGCAAAAAGCACACATCCTCCTGACTCTCACCAACTACGTCATTCTTTGATTCACTTTTTATTGAGCCTTTATTTAACCAGGGAACCTCATTAACATTAAAGCCTTTTTTACAAGAGAGAGAGAAAGAGAAAGAGAAAGAGAAAGAGACAGGGAGGGAGAGGGAGAGGGAGAGAGAGGGAGAGACAGGGAGGGAGGGAGAGGGAGGGGAGACCTGGGAAGAGAATAGCTGTTGTTGACTGTCAACAAAATAATTTCATACAAAGCAATCCTGAATTTAAAGAATTGTATTATCACATGAATTACTGCACAATATTTACAAATTGATGAACGTCACACTAAAGCAGTCGTCCCTACAACTACGGGCACCCATTCAACGTATAGGTCTGTGTGGTGCTTGCTTTATTAATGCCATTTTTGTCAGTACAATCTTACATCTCTTATTCTTCTTTACGTTGCTAAGGAAACCGTCAGACGGACAGCTAATCGGTCAATCGGGGAGGGGCACCAATAATCGCCCACACATTTCTCTCCTTCACCTCCCTTGCAGTCTGTTTACGTGTTTATGCGGAGCCACTTTCAGTTCCACAAAAAAAGGGAAACGGTAAAAAAAAGAAGCTCCACTTTGAACCTGCTAAATAAGGCAAAGGGCACAGCTGAGCTTCCTGCCTGCCCAGTGAGACGCTGCATTGGACTCTGCTCAAAAAAACTGTGGTTCCGTTTAATAGGTCACTTAACACTGCCATCTGTCAAGAGCCAGGAAGTGGACTGCACTCAAACTGACCAAATCATTGGTTATATTACATTACATTACAGTGGGCATTCAAGGCTACAAGTGCAATGAAAACTTACAATCTGTAAAAACTAGTGCAATTTATTCAAGAGAAAACTGACAATGCGGTCATGGGCACTTCTGAAGAGCTGACCATTTTAACTCATTACAAGTTCTACTGACTGGAGTGGGGCGGAATGTTGAAGCAGCTGCCATCTCGAGACAAATGTTAATTTCGTGTTCACAGCTGAGGAATGAATGGGTTTATAGGAGGTGGTTTATGATGATATATAATGAACATCCCATCTCTCGAGTCTGCCATCGTTCATATTATTTCTGTTTTTTATTGAGGAAGCAGAGTGGATGAGAAACAGAGACGATTACAGCTCAGAATGTGCCTTAGCGGGTACTGAACTGCAGCCTACTCAGGCTACTCATGTATGGTTTGCGGAGCAACCTATAGCCTAGTGGCTAAGGTGCCTGTAGCCCGGTGGCTAAGGTGCCTGTAGCCCGGTGGCTAAGGTGCCTGTAGCCCGGTGGCTAAGGTGCCTGTAGCCCGGTGGCTAAGGTGCCTGTAGCCCGGTGGCTAAGGTGCCTGTAGCCCGGTGGCTAAGGTGCCTGTAGCCCGGTGGCTAAGGTGCCTGTAGCCCGGTGGCTAAGGTGCCTGTAGCCCGGTGGCTAAGGTGCCTGTAGCCCGGTGGCTAAGGTGCCTGTAGCCCGGTGGCTAAGGTGCCTGTAGCCCCGTGGCTAAGGTGCCTGTAGCCCAGTGGCTAAGGTGCCTGTAGCCCAGTGGCTAAGGTGCCTGTAGCCCAGTGGCTAAAGTGCCTGTAGCCCAGTGGCTAAGGTTCCTGTAGCCCAGGGGCTCAGGTGCCTGTAGCCCAGTGGCTAAGGTGCATGTAGCCCGGTGGCTAAAGTGCCTGTAGCCCAGTGGCTAAGGTTCCTGTAGCCCAGGGGCTAAGGTGCCTGTAGCCCGGTGGCTAAGGTGCATGTAGCCCGGTGGCTAAGGTGCATGTAGCCCGGTGGCTAAGGTTCCTGTAGCCCAGTGGCTAAGGTGCCTGTAGCCCGGTGGCTAAGGTGCATGTAGCCCGGTGGCTAAGGTGCCTGTAGCCCGGTGGCTAAGGTGCCTGTAGCCCGGTGGCTAAGGTGCCTGTAGCCCGGTGGCTAAGGTGCCTGTAGCCCGGTGGCTAAGGTGCCTGTAGCCCGGTGGCTAAGGTGCCTGTAGCCCGGTGGCTAAGGTGCCTATAGCCCGGTGGCTAAGGTGCCTGTAGCCCAAGGTTGGTTGTTCAAGCGCCAGTCTCACCACAGTGCAAGTATTGGACCCTTGAGCAAGGCCCTTAACCCGACTTTGCTCCAGGGAGGGACTGGCCCTAGCTGAGTCTAATCAACTATAAGTTGCTCTGGATAAAGGCGTCACCTAAACAGCAAATTATGGGTTAATGTTGCGCAGTGTCCTGAAAATCAACAGCCATGACATTGCAAACACATCTAACTACTTACAAAGCAAACTGAATGATCCATAAGTGCAGGCAGCCTTTAGAAAATGAAAATGTTAATTTCAGCACCCAAACCTTACCTCAGGGCCGTAGGTCTTAAACACTCCTTCGTAAACCACTCCGTTTTTGACCTTCAGCTCACACTTGGTTCCCTGTGGATGAGACCAAGGACAGGAGTAAAGATTTCCTTTCCGAGGATCCGTTTGATCTGGTTAAATTCAGTTTTACTGGGTCACCCAGCACACCCTCCAGCTCCACGCATTAATGGACAATATAACAGCTGGGCTACCGATCTGCAGCTGGATGTCAGGGATGAAAACACAGCGGGAGGAGCTCACTGGGCTGTTCGAGAGGAACAAGCTGTAAGGTGCCGTCTCGTGAAACACACATATTTTTCGGGTTTGAGCTTTTCATACAATTCTGGAGGTTTCCATTCGTGTTCCACACTGATCCACACTGATGCAATTTTGGTAGAAGTGAAAATATTTTAGGGTCTAAGCTGTTTGTAAAACGACTTCCCATGTGACAACGCACATCTTTGCGTAATTACCTAAATGTTAACACAGAGAGCAGACCACAGGAGGCGGTGGGGGAACTGGGCTTTGGGACAGGGTGAAAAACAGGTCAAAAAAACCTACATCACCGTTTGTGGGCTGTGGGTTGTGTCTCTGATCCTAAAACCAGGAAGATACCGCTCACGTGTGTGGGCCTTTAATAGTTAAACTACTAGCTGCCAGGAATTTTGTTTCTGACCAGTAATGGCAGACATTTTGCATCTTTGAAAGCCAGGAATACGGAGAGCGTTCCTGTGTCGGTTATCCCTAAAATCCTGAAAAAAAACGTCCGCCCGGGCTGCGATTGGGAATCTTGACCCTCCATACTCACCACGACCGAGGTCAGCACGTGCACCATTCTCATGTTGGCGTAAACTCCGTTGAAGGCAATCTGCAAAACCCGAGGAAAACGAATGCAAAATGTTACGATACTGAAACAAGACTTTAAAAATGATTGTACAAATCAATTCCAAATATCACACTCCCAACATCTAGAATTTACTAAACTGGATTCCTCCCCTCCCTATAGCCCACCAATATGATTTCTATAATTTGCACTTCAGCAAGTCAAATCAAAGAAATTGATTTTAGGCAAATAACGAGAGAAACGCACTGATTTTGAAAGCCAATTTTGGGAAAATGTGGTTAATCATAGCAACTGAAAACTTACTGAAATAGTGAAAATGAAACTGAAATTAACACTCACCGCAGGAGAAGAAGGACCTTTGACACTGTTGCGTCCTCTGTGAAACACACACACACACACACACACACACACACGTTATGAGCACCACTGAACACTCCATTAGACACACATCACAGAACATAACCTTATCATGAGCCTCACAGCACAAATCACACACAACGGGCGACCAAGGAAATGCGATTACACAATCGTGTCAAACGCCGGCCGGGGATCTGCGATGAGGGGGGGATCATCGCAACGAATCCAAAACCAAAAAAAAGGGATTAAGATGGGAGACTGAGCTGGTGACGGACGGCACAGAAACCACCTTTATTCTTCAACAAAAGGGCCAGGCTGCAGCACATCAATCACACCGGGGCCGCGCGTGATCTTACCGGCAGGGTGACATCACGCGCTGACACACAGCGCCTATTAAAGCGGCGCATACGAGCGGAGAGCGCGGCTGAAATCGGCCCCGCGGGGGCCCTGGGCCACATTCCTGTGCAGGTGCGTCATCGCCCCGCCGTTTCGCTGACGGCCCGGAGCGGGGTGCCTCTCCGCCGGCGCTCCCGCACTGATCCCAGAGGAACATTCCGGTTTAAAAGGCCGCTCCGCCCGTCTCCGCTCCCCTCGCGTGCCCGCGCGGTGACGCACGCCCCGGGCCATTTTGCTTTCGGTCTCGGTTTCGGCTCCCGCCGACAGCCCGACGGGAAACTCCAGCGTGAGGAACCGAGGCCACATTTCGGAGAGAAAAACCGAAGCCTGCACGCTCCTCCGGCATCTAAATAAATCCTACTGCGGACGCTGTAATGCCGTGGCACAGAGAGGACGGTCAATGGGAACAAACTGCAACTCCAGCAGCCCCAGTGGCTCTCAGGGGCCTGCACAACGGCCCCAACCCTGGTGGACAGTCTATTCACACAGAAAGCAGGGCCCTGGACCATGAAGCAGGATCACTGGGTCAGCCGGATAACAGCACCAAGGAACTCAGAACCCTCCCAAATCTGGACTGAAGAGACTGAAGCTAACTGAGTAATCCTGCTTCGTGAAACACCCCCTGGTTACAAAGCCAGCAGTCTCGATGCGCTGGTTAATCTATGACCAGCACAGCCGGTCTAGACAAGGGCGTTTCACAAAAATGCACCCGCATGATTTGCCTCGTATGACACCTGTGTGAGAAATGCATAAACCTGAAAACCACTCAGACCAGGGCCAGTGAACCCCATTCCCACTCAGAGCAGGGCCAGGGAACCCCATTCCCACTCAGAGCAGGGCCAGGGAACCCCATTCCCACTCAGAGCAGGGCCAGGGAACCCCATTACCAAATGACCGTTGTAGGCTTTCCTTTCCACCAATCATCTGGGCCCAATTAGCCGACTAGACAAATACACTAGTGGCTTCACCATAGATTAAACCGCAAAGGAACATTTGTGGGGGGGGGGGAACGTGCTAATGACTAGGCTAGTTAAATCATTAAAAGCGGAGGTTAGCACGAAACGGATGCCGAATGGCGTGTGGGCCTCCAGGTTCAGCCCTGGGTCCAGTGAATGATGCAGTAATGTGAGGAAGGCAGTATCAGAGCAAGTGTGGCAGAACGGACACTCCTCCAGAACACATTACCGCCAATAAACAAAGCTGTATCGGACTACATCACCCGATACCTGGGTGAGGAACACACGGCCATTTTAAGGAGCAGTTTCATGCAGGCTCTGATTTCATCAAATGAAAATGAATCAGGAACAACGCCTGCCCAAAATGTGCTGCCAAAAGTACAAATCCCCCAAACACTGTTCATAAGATTAGTAGGGCATGCATCAACACAAAGGGGTGAGAAATTCATTATGTTAACTTCATTGTTGCCTACTGGTTTTGAGCTCTAGGGCAACCCTAACCCTATACACAGGACTGGCAGACCACAAATTGCAATCAAATCGAGTCTACCGTGTGCATGAAAAAGCCATTTATCTCCCTCGAGTGCGCACCAAGCCGGTAGAACCGCAGGGCCCGGCTTCTCGGGTCGCCACACATTTCATTTCAACCGGCAACGGAGAAACGGTACCGGCCTCCCCCATTGAAAAAAAGCGACAGCTCAGCTTTCCCTAGCGTTACTTCCTCCGTCTTGTCAGTTTGTGTCATATTTTTGAGTACTGACAGAGAAAGGTCATGTTGGGTAAGGAACGCCTCGCCGCTTTTCTGCGTTGGGCATTGCCGTTACGCGTCACGTTCAGTGCCTGTCAGTGGTGTAGAAGGAAAATGCTCGCCCACTAGCTACCGGAATCCCCATACAAATTACCATGGAAGCCACTAATGCATATCCTGTGCGCTTCTAAATTACATTGAACCATTCAACTTCGTCCATTATGTGCTCATTAATTTAAATTAATTGTAGCTTTCGTTATGCATTGCATTATGTTCGCTGCACCGTTATTAAAAGGATAGCATTTCTGATCCGAGGGCGGGGAGTGTGGCGTGTATTCTGCTCTCTTATCGGACAATCTCATCGACCTGGAAATGTGTGCTGGATCAGTCACATGGGAAAGGCGATGCCCGTTCATTTGCATCAATAAAGCAAGACACGACAGTACATTAACATTCCACTATGTACAAAGGCTGTCGGAACAAAATTGCATGGAAGAACTGGCACGGTACTTGACGTTAGCTGCGTTCACTTTGGAGTGTATATGAGCTACGGCATCATTCAATGTAACACAACCCTGCTTGACAGTAAAAAAAAAAAAAGAATTCTAGCGTTCTACAAATAACGTTGATGTTGCGTTTCGAACGGGCAGAACCGGTGACAGAACAGAATCTTTCAAGGACACAAATATAAACAAGTCAAGTAGTGTCGACATCGTCAAGGTTGAAGCAGTGTAAAATCGCGACATGCTAAGAAGCATGCTAACTGGCGTGCCCTACTGGTAAACCGGCCTAATCTATGGCACCCCGGTGCACATACCATGGAAATCAGCTAGTCAGCAAACTATGCACGTTTTTATTCAAACTAAAATATTGCAGATTGGCTGAACCCAGCCGAAAACATAGCTATCTTTAATCAGTGAGACCAGGATAAAACGTGACATCTTCGCTAACAAGCTAGCTAGATAAGATTGTGAGTATAAATTAAACCTACAAAAGCAGCGAGGTTGAATAAGCCAACTAACGTTAGCTAACTCGCTGTACACCCAGTCGGAATGAGCTACCGTTTGAAAATTAAAGAAGCTCATTTGACTACAAACCATTCACTAGTTTAACGTTAGCTGACTACAATTTCATAAAGGACATTTTTCCTTTCTTTATTTCTAATAACGCAACAATACGACCAGCTCCCCGTTAATAACGTTAACTAGTTTAAGCGAAGCACCCAATGATTAGCGAGCTAGCCAACGATCACGCATGCTATCTCGGTTTAGCGAGCTAAATTAACGTTACCTATAAAAGATAAATCAATGCACCGGATTAGTCAGTGATAAATTGTGCAGACTATTGCCAAATCTTGCCCACGAACTAGCTAACAAGCTATAATAGCAACCACAAACTGGCCTTTGAACATTGATGCTGGGTAGCAAATCTTGCTAAGTAAAATTCGATTGCAAAGTTACATTTTATATAGCTAACATTAGAAAAATGCAATAACGTTAGCAAATTAATCTTAACCATAGGTAGCTAGCTCTCTAACTAACGTATAACATAGCACCGCTCTATAACATCAGCTGGCCATCGTCCGCGACGTTAGCTAATGGCATCCTGACTTTTGCATAGTCTATAATCCATTAAACATTAGCATTAGTTAAATGGCAGGTGACATGTTGCAATCAACCTGTTTAAAATGCGTCTGAGCTAGACCAGTTAACATGGAGGCTTGAAATTGCATCAACTTATGGAAATAACGTCAAGCGCTAGAACAGCGCACAAAACACGCAGCAGCGCTTCAGTAGGGGAATGCAGGGTGTTTTGCTTGTTCTGGGCCTGGTTAAAAACTCGCACCAGGCCAGAATAGTGATATGTATTTAACATTAACATTTTAACCGAGAGCCAACATGCACTGGCCCATCTGCCATAGAACATACTCAACGAACATCACCCGGAGAATGTCAACTGGAAACTGAGCCATTTTGCGTTTAATTTGAGAAAGACTGAAAAAGCACCGACCTGCCCAAATTCTGCCGTCCGCCAGGTCCTCCACCTCCCCCGGCAGCAGAGGCCGCAGCAGCACCGCCGCTGCCACCGCCGGGTTTACGGTTACCACCGGCCTGCTTCATTGACATGATGAGCCCATAAACGACGACTTATGCACGTTATTTCTACTATTTCCAAAAAAAATATGAAGCCCAAAAACAAATAAAAATAAATTACAAGACAACGTTCACCAACGCTAAATAATGAATCCTGGCTTCAG
The DNA here is from genome assembly GCF_963514075.1 of Conger conger. NCBI lineage: Eukaryota > Metazoa > Chordata > Actinopteri > Anguilliformes > Congridae > Conger > Conger conger. The sequence continues at coordinate 40,739,899 of NC_083770.1, forward strand.
CATAGATTAACGCTGCAATACTTCTTAAAAGCAGAACAGATTTTTCTTTTCTTTTAAAAAGACAGTAGCTATGACAACTACCCTTGTGCAGTCAAGGCGTGTACTAAAACTCCTGTCAAAAAGTAGTTTTCCCTTAAAATGAATTTTAATTCGAACAAATAATAACGATTTTCAGCTATCTCGGGTTCTCTCTTCGTTGCTATCAGCGAAAAGACCAAAACAGTCTGAAAGGAGACAAAAAATAGCGGAAGGATATATCCAGGGCGCAACGCTGCGTACTACCCAATTCTACTTATTCAACCCTTTGACAGCGCTGCAAGGACCTGTTTTAACAAAGATCAAACTGTGTTTTTATTAAACCAAAGAAAAACCACAGAGAATAATGTTGTCTCTTGATATTTTGAAGAGAGCGACGTGGAACAGAGTGGCACTATTTACAGGAAGTCGAAAGATTACTTGAAATCAGCAGTGGTTGTTTGTCCACCACGTGAGCCGGTGGAAGCGTGTCTGTCGAATGACTGGATCAGTTGCCAACATTTTACAAGCACAAAAGTGCAATTTGCTCTCGAAATTTCAAATGAGGATGGCGAGAACTGTCTAACCTTATCGTCGTATTACATACATACCTTTTACTGAGATTATTTTTTTCCCATCTTACTCTACAAACGCACTTGTGCCACGTTAATTAACGTAGCTAGCTTGACATCTGATTAATGCAAGCGTTGATAATACCTAGAATCCCCCACCCTACCCCTACAAAATAGTCTTATTTTTGGTATCTGGTAACCGTGCAAGCAATGCGTCGAAACCGGTAACATTTGGGTGGACGACGAAGCTGTGGTAAATGATAGGTTTGATATTTGCCTTCCAAACAATGCTCTGACAATAAGCATGAGATCATCTCATCTCCTTAAAATGCAAATCGCATGATAAAAACCCGTGGCAATCACGTTCTTGTTGGTTGTCTTTGTGCACCTGCTTGTCCAGATTCCATGTTATTGTGTATTTTCAGTAGTTTGTTGCAGATGTCCTCTCCTGTCCAGGGCTCTTTCTTGGGTGATTCAAAAACAAATAAATTGAATACATTGTACACAAAATACATCTTTTATTAAAGACAGGACTGAAGAAACCAATCCTGGAGGCTGGGTGGAGCCTGCAGTCCATTAACAACCTGTTTGGTTTTCCATTTCAATGGAATGTACATTTTTGGGGAGGTCAACACTTGTAACGTTGTAATAGCCCTGGATGTTGTATTATACATGTTAATCTATGACCACTAGTGCCCTCTACTAGTGGTCATAGATTAACATGTATAATACAACATTATACAGAAGCTTATAGGAGTGTAACAGCATGTAGGATAATGGCTAGTAGCATGGAAGCATGGATTCATGTGTTGCATCACTAAACCTTCTTAAATGTACACTCAGTGAGCACTCTATTAGGTAGTCCTGTACACCAGCTTGTTAATGACACTTTTTAATCAGCTAATCATGTGGCAGCAACTAAAAGCACGCAGACATGGCCAAGAAGTTCAGCTGTTTTTCAGACCAAATGTGAGAATGGGGAAATGTGATCTAAGTGACTTTGACCATGGAATGATTGTTGGTGCCAGACAGGGTGGTTTCAGTATCTCAGAAACGGCTGATCTCCAGAGATTTTCAGGCACAGCAGTCTCTAGAGTTTGCAGAGAATGGTGCGAAAAACAAAAAACATCCAGTGAGCAGCGGTTCTGTGGGCAAAAAGGCCTTGTTAATGAGAAAGGTCAGAGGAGAAGGGCCAGACAGGTCAAAGCTCACAGGAAGATGACAGTAACGCACATTACAACAATGGTATGCAGAAGAGCTTAGAGCATGTCTGAATACAAAACAGTGTGCCTCAAAGTGGATAGGCTACAGCAGCAAAAGACCAATAAGTCTAATAAATTCCTAATAAAGTGCTCAATGAGTGTATTTTCTTTGTCCGAATCATCATTCTTCACCATCATTTTGGGGCAACCTATAGCGTAGTGGCTGACTGGGACCTGGAAGGTTAGTGGTTCAAGCCCCAGTGTAGCCACGATAAGGTCTGCACAGTTCTTGAACCCTTGAGGAAGGCCATTAATCCCACATTGCTCCCCAGGCACTCCAAGGTGGCTGCCCACTGCTCCTAAGTAACTAGGATGGGTCAAATGCAGATTACCCCACATATATATAATACAGTACATTTTCTTAAAACTTTACAACACTGCTGTTGTACAGGCCCAGTGTAACTCCCTCTGTTGGTTAGTTGGGTTATGGTCAAAGTTCATTTTGCTGTTGTGAAATCTTTATTTTAATTAATCCCTTTTCCTATTTTTTTCTAAAAATGTCTGACAAAATAGTTTAAAAAAAGAGAAAAGGAAAGCCGAGGCCAGTGGATTCGGCCTGCAGGCAAAACGAGCTGGCAGTTAAGAAATCTCAGGCCCGGGACAAAATATATTGGGATTTTGTAACTAATTAAAAATAGTTGCACCCCATATCCTTGGCCCCCCTCGGGCCTGGGTTCTGGACAAAGTGTCCCAGTCCCTCTCTCTGCAGCCCTGCAAGCTGGCAAAAATAGAGGCACATTCTGGAGAATAAAATGACACAGCCGTGAATGAAACAGGTCCCTGTGCACAAACTGTCCTCTCAGCGAGCAGCAGCCAGGTAGGAACTCAGGAGTGGACAGTCAGAACACTCCTGTGCTTTACATGGGAACACAGCCCTTGGTGTGATGGTTTAGCATCTTCCAGCTGTAAGGACTTGTGTTTGAAGGGGTGGAGGGTGCACTGAGTCAAAACAGTGCATTTAACCCCTGGCTATCGCTATCATAATTTAAGGCGGTGGTTTCATGTTAACACAACGCTTCAACTGTGGAGTATCTTTGTGCTTCTAAAAGACCTGTAAGAGAGCACTCTTTGACCAGGGTGCCTTCTCCTTATCCCTATCCCCGGCAGGGGATAACACAGCTCCCACTCTTGTCAGTCAGAGAATGCATTAACCTTACTCCCTCAGCACGGGGAAAGGACAGATTAAATCAATAGAAATGCAATGAACTTAAAACGAGGAAATTGAAATAATGTAATGTAACCCCAAATCAGATAATGTCACGGGGACTTCAATAATAATACGCAAACATAACTGCGGCACAGAGAATAGACCCTAGAGACAACTTCTACAAGCATAGTAATACTCATTCATGTCATTCATAATATTATGGAGAAATAATGTATTTGAATGCATTTAGAATTTTTTTGCCTCGGTTTAACAATGTATGGAGATATTGATTTCAAGCAGAACCTTCATTTAACTTGGACATTCTAATGCTCACAGATTTGTAAGTACACAGCAACATATTGTAGTTCTCAACATTATAATGGTGCAATTTAGTGGTTCAGTACAAAAATACACATTTAATTCCCGATAATTTTTGTGAGGTAATTATGAGTTTCACATCAAACTGAGTCACTTAGTGTGGATGGTCTATAGTGGGCAGGTACCCTGTTAGGGGGCACCACAACACAATACTCTATGGTAAAGAAGGCCGAAACATTATCTCCCGTCTCCCTGAACTTGGCATCTGTTTTTGGATTTACCACATAAAAGCACAAATTGCAATTTCAACAGATGTCCTAGCTTCAGAAGCTATTTTCATTAATATTTTTATTCATGCACCTCCTCTGAAAATTGAATAATTTGGACACAAGTGGGCCGAGGTGTAGCTAGACGTTCTGGGCCACCCATCCTACTGGAAGTTTTGTGGGCCCCTAGAACAGTAACCACCTTTCACCCCACTAGCAACGGCACTGCAAGGGGCCTAGTTCGTTAACATTTTCTGACCACCTAACCATGTTTTGGTGTTAAAGAATGTTTTTATTTATTTTGGTGGCAAGCATCGTTATAACACAGCCACTTTCAGACTCAACGATTAGATATTATACACATTTTGGCACCTAACTACAAAGCAGAATAAGGGTTACCTGCAATCCATTTGAACACTCCATAACATGGAATTCAAAACATGCCCACCGTAACAAACAAAAAAAAATTTCTTTAAAAATGTCAGGCCGTAGACTAATCTGCAGGAATTTGATACACAGCATATAAACAGGAACAGATGGGGCAACATTGGCTCAGGTGGTAAGAGCAGTTGTCTGGCAGTCGGAGGGTTGCTGGTTCGATCCGCCACCTGGGCTGTGTTTAAGTATCCCTGAGCAAGACACCTAACCCCCAAATGCTCCTGATGAGCTGGTTGGTGCCTTGCATGGCAGGCAATCGCCGTTGGTGTGTAAGTGTGCGTGTGCGTGTGTGTGAATGAGAATCAATTGTACCGTGCTTTCGATAAAGGCACTTTTACCATTTATGTATTCGTATAGCTGCATAGCAGCAGTTTAGGACATTGACTTGGCACTCACTCAATAAATTCCAGATTTAAATTCCTGACTTAAAGTTGACCAGTGTCAATTGAATTCTTCCCTGTGATGTCATCACCCATTTCATTGAGATTATTATCACGTTTCAAAAATCTCTAGTTGAATCTAAAGTTCCACCACGTCTGCAGTACAATATAGTCTACCCAAGGGTGAGACCGAACACAATCCATTTTAGACTCCCTTCACCTTTGACCTCAGACTCTCGCCACATTCATAATCATTCACGTGAAATTTATGTCATCACATTCATATCAACCCCATCTGCTCCATGCACTGGAGTACACGCCGACCCCAGCCGACCAATCAAAGACAAGCACAGCTTCGCTGCAAGGAATTCCTTTAATACAAATATTCAGCCTGTTTATGACATTTGGATGTGGACAAAAATACTGTCGGAGGTACATTTCTTTAATCCTAACATAATTCCAGCACCAGGAGGGCAGAGCAAGCCGCGTTATTAAATAAAGCCTGTGTGTTAGCTAAAATTAGCGGGAGAGGCGTTAGTACCGTACAAACGCATTTGTATACGATCAAGGCATTTTCTGACCACGGATTTTAAGTGTGCGACAAATACGATGGTCCGAACACCGAGCAACAGGCACGTCCATTTAGGCCTCCTTTGAACAAGGAAAGATGTGCGCTTTCGGATTCAAAAATAAATAGTGTTAAATATCTCAATCCAGAAGCCCCAGGCACTCCTGACATGTGAACAAGCTTTGCCCAGGCTGAATAAAGCACCAAAGCTTTTCACCTCTAGAAGCGAACGTTCACAGGCTGAGTTCCCACGAATTTCAGTTCAGGCCACTGTAACGCTGGGTGTGGGGAAGCACTGCTACTGCGGACTCAGCACTTCCTGTTTAAGGTGACAGGCTGCTATGGAAACCGTGACGGATTCCAGCCAAAATCCTTCACATGCGATTGTCCAACTTCCTCTTTTCATTCCGCTGCAAAGGGCGGGGAGAAGAGATGACCCAATGAGGAAAAAAGGACGTGGCTTTGTGACAGTGTCTCTAAGAGCGTGATACAAATAAAATTTAATTGGGGGAAAAAAAAAACAAACAAAGAAGAAGCTCCTCCTTGTTGTATGTGTCGCTCACGCCATGTTACCATGACGACCCTGAGCTAAGATCACCAGTGGTAGGAAGTGGGGGGGTCAAACTAAAGGAGGCGCAGCCAGGGCAGGGGAACAGTCCTGATTGGCTGTACCGCTGCTGCAGGTGTCCGCTTCACCACCTGTCTTAGCTATGTGTCCTGGGCCAGACAGATTTGGAGGCACCAAACCAAAAGGGGCAGGGGGGCAGGAAACAGGAAGCAGGAAGCAGGAAAGGGAAAGCCGCTCAAAGGCGCTTTAATGGGCGAGGCACTCAACAAAAACAGAGGCCGAAGATTTGTTCCTGAAAGTCACCGTCGCATCAAGTACGACTGCAAGTAGCTGTGCGCATTATTCCACTCAATCCTACAGATTGGGCTCTGATTGGCTCAGACAGGCTGAGGCTGAAGGCCAATCGCTGAGCTTCGAGCAGGAGACGCAACCCTGGGGAATTGCTGTAGTGCGGAACAGGCCAGGCTGAGCTCCGTATGTAGTGTTTCTGCTCTCCAGGACCGACGCGGTACACACCACACACCTCCGTGAAACACATTATCCTCAAACATGAGCGGCAAGCAACCATATTATCCCCATGCTGGTTTTTTTTTTTTTTTTTTTTTTTTTTTTTTTAAAGAAAAGCTACATTTGCAGATATTGTGATTATTATCTGTTGAACTAAAAGTGAAAATGGGTTTAAAAACTGCATCACAGTCCAGTACTTCAGCAGTGAGGACAGCCTGTTACTGTCACCTCTTTTCACAGTTACAGAATGGGGGGTTTGGGGTCCTAAATGAGCCCACAGACTACCCCCCTTAGAGAAAACCCCTTATTCCCCCAATGGGACCCCCCCCCACAGGGGAAGGGGCTGGGAGCGTAACCACGGATACAGACTCCGTGGAAACATCACTGCCAGCTTTTCAGAAACCGAAATTTGGGCTGAAAACAGAACGACTGGGGCCTGTTTTTCTTTTAACGACCGAATATCCAACTGAGGCTACTGCGGTAAAAAAGAATAACGGAATCAGTTTTAAAATAAATAAAATGAATCACATTATTAAAAAGAAAGATAATTAAAATACTTCAAATAAAATTTAAATTAAAAAACACTAGAACAGGCAACTCAGGCAAGCAGTTTGTACAAAGGCAGAAGTCCCTTCTGTCGGGAACGTGATTGACTTTCTTCGCTTTTGTTGGGCGAAACGAAAATATAAGCTTTGTTTTGTTCTTCACGGTTGTAAAAAAGAAAAAAAAAGAAAGAACTAAAAAAAAAAGTACAGTACCAACAAGTTGTCTTTCAACATTATCTACAGCTGTACAATAGTCTGCAAGCAAGGTCATGGAGAACTGCATCAAGTCGTGCAGTCAAATTTACATCCTTTTCAACTTTACAAGTGAATCGTTTAAGAACGTGTATAATAATTCATACAAAATGAGATCACAGCGTTCGCTACTGACAGTCCTGTAAGTTTGTTTTCTCCTCGATGGCCTGCTTCACGATTTCAGCCAGCTTCAGCCGATCCACCTTATCAGAGAAAGCCCTTCCTGTAAAGCGCACACACACACACACACACACACACACACACACACACACACACACACACATCATTTAAATAAATGCAGTCATCGCACTTTCTAATTGTGTACATACAAACAGACAAGACAGAAGGACGGACAGACAGACAGACAGAGAGACACAAATGGGCAGATGCAGACAGATGGATGGATGGATGGATGGATAGATAGAGGGACAGACAGACAGATGGATGGATGGAGAGAGGGACAGACAGACGAATGGATGGATGGAGAGAGTGACAGACAGACAGACGGATGGATGGATAGAGGGACAGAGACGGATGGATGGATAGAGGGACAGAGACGGATGGATGGATAGAGGGACAGAGACGGATGGATGGATAGAGGGACAGAGACGGATGGATGGATAGAGGGACAGACAGAGTGATGGACGGATAGAGGGACAGAGATGGATGGATGGATAGAGGGACAGACAGACGCTTGGACAGACGGACAGACAGACGTACGTACCGTCCCAGCTCAGGGCCTGCAGTCCGTCTCTCAGCAGTTTGCAGTCTCTGTTGAAGCGCCAGGCATCATGCATCAACTCATTCAGCTTCTCACTCTCGTTCTCCCCTAAACACACACATATACACGTCAGAGAGAGTGCGTGGGTGTGTGTGTGTCTGTGCGTGAGTGCATGAGAGAGAGTGTGTGAGTGTGTGTGTGTGTGTGTGTGTGTGTTAATCCTGGCTCCTCGCTCTCTCTCTCTTTGCAGCCGTGTGTGTGTGTGTGTGTGTGTGTGTGCGCGCGCGTGGGAGAGAGCATGTGTGTGTGTGTGTGTGCGTGCCAGAAAGAGTAAGAGTGTGTGTGTGTGTGTGTGTGTGTGTGTGCGCGCGCGTGGGAGCGAGCATGTGTGTGTGTGTGTGTGTGTGTGTGTGCGTGCCAGAAAGAGTAAGAGTGTGCGTGTGTGTGAGAGAGAGAGAGAGAGAGAGAGAGAGAGCATGTGTGTGTGTGTGTGAGCGTGCGAGAGAGAGCATGTGTCTGTGTGTGTGTGTGTGTGTGTGTGTGTGTGTGTGTGTGCGTGTGCGTGTGCGTGAGTGTGTGTGTGTGTGTGTGTGTGTGTGTGTGTGTGTGTGTGTGTGTGTGTGTGTGAGAAACTCACCAGCCTGGGGCAGGATGCACTGTGCTATGACGTCACGCAGTTTCTCCAGAGCCACGTTGGCGTCGTCTCCTCCGTTCTCTGGGTCGTGGATGAAGAAGCCGTCACCCGGCTTAGTGCTGCAGAGAGAGGGAGGAGCCGGGATTAACTCACACACACACTCACACTCACACTCACACAGAGATCGAGACACGCGGACAGACAGACTGACCCACCCCAGCAGTTTCCTCTTCCGGAGGATGGGGTTGTTGACGGAGTTGAGAGGCTTCAGGCTCACGTTCAGGTCCTGGATCCTCATGTTGGCCAGCTGCTCTGCATGGGCCTGCTGGATCCCTGCCACCACAGCCTGGGGGAGAAAGAGGGACTTTCAGTCTTGTAATAAGACTTAAGACCTTTTTTCTCTCAAGTTGTATCTCCCAATATTATTAGCTTGTTTTAAGTTACTTAAGTTTGCTTGAGGTGAAGTGAAATTTTCTTATCCCATTGGCAAACCTTTCAAGGAGTCAAAACAGTCTAATCCTACTGGCAATATGTTGGTCTTATTTAGCAAAAAAAAAGTAAAAGAAATAAGATTTTAAGTCTCGGATGCTTGTCGAGATGAGCTCACACACCTTGTCCATCATCATCTGTGCGGAGGGCAGCACGTTGTCCAGGGCCTCGGTGCAGTTGAGCCAGGGGTGGCCGAGCACCCCCTCGATCGTCAGCCTCTCCTCTGGCTTCACCTTCAGCAGCCTGGGGGGGGAGAGTCCTTCAGGTTTCAAATACTTTCCTACACTTTCCTACCCAGCTCCTCTGGTGAAAAGAGGTCCTTTTGGCGCGTTCAATTGCACCAGGCAAGATCAATCGAGCACAGAAAAGTATTTGAATCCATAGCGATTATGCATCTCAGAGGTCACCAACCCAGGTCCTGGAGAGCTACTGGGTGTGCTGGTTTTCGCCGTTACTCTGCACTTAATTAATCAATTAGAGCAGATGATTACACAGCTAACTCACCTCACCTGGTTACCTGGGTCTCAACAGGGAGCTGATTTTTAAGGTGAAAACAAAAACCAGTAGACCCAGTAGCTCTCCAGGACCAGGGTTGGTGACCTCTGATGTATCTGCCCCAGGTGTGCTACTGACTCGCAGCAGGGTCTGTTCTGAGTGCCGCTTATAACGAACTCCGATTCTGAACATCCCAGTTCAGCTCACTCCTACAATACCCACCACTTCACTTCAGAGATGATATATTACTAATACTTAGAATAAATACTTGCATTAGAAATTGTTTCTAGATAAATAACAATTTCTTAACTTGACTTAACTATTGACCAGTTAAAATATGATGAAATAAAGCATTTCAAAAATGTCTTAATTATCCTATTTTGTTTTGTTCATATATTTCTGTTATCCTATTTATTTTCATACAAGGCACTATGCAGAACTGAGGCACGGAGCAGGCACAAATGACTAATGCTCTCAAAACAAACTTTCTGTTTGGACAAGATTTTCAATCCTATGGGATCTTCCTTTATCAGGGTCAAAGGTAAAAGAAACATCCATTTTCAGAACAAAATTTGTATTTCACGGGAGTGGGTTTTGGTTAGTATCCAACATAACATTACGTTAGCCAGCCCCCCCCCCGTCCCAGGACGCACTTGCGGACGATGTCCTTGGCCATCTCGGAGATCTGGCTCCACTCGTCCTCCGGGAAGTCGAAGCTCCCGGTCATGATCTTCTTACGCATGTCCTTGGGTATGGTGCGGCTGTGGTGCTTGGAGTAGAAGGGCGGATAGCCACACAGCATCACGTAGATGATCACCCCCAGAGACCACAGGTCACAGCTCTACAGGGGGGCAGACGCCAAGTAAAGCGCTCAGTTTACTTCCTGAACCAAAATGGCTGCCGTTTCCTCAGCCAATGCCCCCCCCCCCCCATTCTTTTCTTTTTCCATTCTTTCCACACTCACCTTGTTGTAGGTGTAGGGAGTAGGTGAGGTAGGTATTATTCCAGATTTCTCTTTCTGGTGTCTCCTCTGTGCCTCCAGTACCTGGAGAAGGAGAAAGAGAAAGAGAAAGAGAAAGAGAGAGAGAGAGAAAATGAAAGAGTGAGAGACAGAGAGAAAGAAAGGGAGGGAGGGGGAGGGAGGGAGAGAGAGAGAACCAGCAGCATTAGATCACAGTACACACACAGAGCAACCACAAGGGTATGTCTTTAAATATACAATGAACAGAACAGTCCGATAGACAGCGGTAGCTAAAGAGAACAGCAAATGAATAAACTTATGAGATTTCAGTGTTCAGTTCTGAAATGTCATTTATCTTTAGGAACAGACGTATTTATGGATATTTACCTGAGGTGCTACATAGTAAGGGGTGAACTGTGGGGTCATCAAGTCACCTTGGTCGATTTTGGCAAATCCAAAATCACACAACTTCACTGGTGCATCCTGGGAAGTTACGTTCACAGAAGTTTTACATCAGTTAACATTCTAAAATTCCGATGACCACACAAACACACCGCATGTAAGACTAACAGATCAAAACTGTCAAAAAAAACACATTTCAAAACTAAATCAATTTCAATACTATAGACAGATAAAATACTTTGAGATTAATCTCATTAAACTCTTTTTTTTTTTTTTTTTTTTTTTTACAAAATCAGTTTGTACATTCCTGATCCAAGACAACATTTTAATAAGTTAGTCCCCAGCCCGACCACAGCAGATGATAGGGGTGTGGCTTTCCCACCCTGACCCCGCCCCAGTACTCATGTTGGGGGGGGCTTTTTTCACCCCAACCCCACCCTCACCAGGGAGTTGTCCTTGAACAGCAGGTTTTCCGGTTTCAAGTCTCTGTGTGCGATGTTCAGCCTGTGGCAATGCTCCAGCGACTGGCTAATCTGCTCAGTAACACACACACACACACACACACACACACACACAGTGAGTCAGGCTGTCCTGCAGTCATGCAGCTTCTGACTATGACATCATAAATACCCTTATATTCTGTTAATGTATTGACTGTGCTGTACCATTCTATGACATCATAAATACTCTTATATTCTGTTAAAGTACTGACTGTGCTGTACCCTTCTATGACATCATAAATACTCTTAAATTCTGTTAATGTACTGACTGTGCTGTACCCTTCTATGACATCATAAATGCTCTTATATTCTGTTAATGTCCTGACTGCTGTATCCTTCTATGACATCATAAACCTTATTACATTCTGTTAATCTACTGTGCTGGAGCCTCCCGTAAAACGCACAGGGTAGAATAAGCACAGGAGCTGAATATCTGGTGTGTCTATAGAATCTGTGCACTGGTGGTCTCTCTCACCTGTTTGGTGACCTGGCTGGCCATCTTCTCAGTGAAGTGCCGGTGCTGACTGATCCGATGGAACAGTTCCCCACCTTCCATCATCTCCATGACGATCAACAACCTCGCCCTGGGGTGGTGGGGAGAGAGGAGGGACAGGGAAATCAGGTAAGTGCCAATAATTGACTGTTATTTTTTTGCTTAGAAGGGGTTATAGATGGGGAAACTGCACACTGTTGTTTGTGTGTGTGTGTGTGTGTGTGTGTGTGTGTGTGTGTGTGGTTCGTACCTGGGGTTGGACTCATGGGGAAACTGCACACTGTTGTTTGTGTGTGTGTGTGTGTGTGTGTGTGGTTCGTACCTGGGGCTGGACTCATGGGGAAACTGCACACTGTTGTTTGTGTGTGTGTGTGTGTGTGTGTGTGTGTGTGTGTGTGGTTCGTACCTCGGGCTGGACTCATGGGGAAACTGCACACTGTTGGCATACACCTCCAGGATCTGGACGATGTTGGGATGCACCGCACACATCATGTGCAGCCTCACCTGGGGAAGAGACAGGAACAGACATTACTGCAACTTCCCATGGACACGTGTGTCAGTAAATGAGCGTGTGTGTGTGTGTGTATTCGTGCTTGTGTATGTGAGCGTGTATGTATGCTTGTGTCTGTGTGTGTGCGCATGCATGCATGTGTGTGTCTGTGTGTGTGTGTGTGTGTGTAATGGTCCCTGTGAGCTGTACCTCATTGCGGGCCTTGGGTCGGTCAATTAGGATCTTCAGTGCAAGGCGCTCCTGTGAGGACTTCTTTACACACACCCTGTCAGAGAGGAAGAGGAACACACACACACACACACACACACACACAGTTAGTCACACTCCATTCACCAGTAAAGGGGAAACTCAAACACCTGCGCTACTGTTGCTGATCAGAGCAAGTCCCAGGCCTGAGCGCTGCTGTGTGTGCTCCCCCTAGTGGCCTGGAAAAGCCTAGCACTGAATCGTTTCTTTTTTTTTTTTTCTCTAATTAATGTGGGAACATTTCATACATGCACAAGAGAACAAGTTAGCGCTTAGCCTTGTGTGATATTCTGCATGTGTAATCCTAGTTCAGCACTTAGCTAAACTAGGATTTAGCTAAGTGATATTCTGCAGTGGTAATGTTATCTTAGCCTTGTGTGACATTCTGTAGTGGAAATGCTGTCTTAGCAGTTAGACCTAGCCTTGTGTGATATCCTGCGGTAGTCCTGTTGGCTTAGTACTTATCCTGGTGTGATATTCTGCAATGGGTATGTTAGTGTGTGTGTGTGTGTGTGTGTGTGTGTGTGTGTGTGATATTCTGCAGTGGCTATACTGGTTTAGCGCGTGGCTGTGTGATATTCTGCAGTGGGTATGCTGGTTTAGCGCGTGGCTGTGTGTGATATTCTGCAGTAGGTATGCTGGTTTAGCGCGTGGCTATGTGTGATATTCTGCAGTGGGTATGCTGGTTTAGCGCGTGGCTGTGTGTGATATTCTGCAGTGGGTATACTGGTTTAGCGCGTGGCTGTGTGATATTCTGCAGTGGGTATGCTGGTTTAGCGCGTGGCTGTGTGATATTCTGCAGGGGGTATGCTGGTTTAGCGCGTGGCTGTGTGTGATATTCTGCAGTGGGAATGTTGGCTGGCTGCCCTCAGTGCCCTTATGAAAGCCTGACAGATCAGCACTGAGTTGCACTTTGCTCTGTATTACCTGAACCACAGGTACCCAAGCTCACATCATGTGACCTTACACACACAGACACACACACACACACACACACACACACAGACAGACCTCAGGAGACTGTGTGTGTGCGTGTGTGTGTGTGTGTGTGGGATGTGAAAGGTTGTGTGTGTGTGCGTGTGTGTGTGTGTGTGTGTGTGTGTGTGAGTGGGATGGGGGTGAGTATATGTGTGTACGCATGCATGGGGTGGGGGGGGGGGGGTTGTGTGCATGTGTGTGTGTGTGTGTGGGTGGGTGGGGTGGGGTGGGAGGGGAGGGGGTTGTGTGTGTGTGTGTGTGTGTATGCATGCATGTGTGGGGTTGCAAGTGTGGGGGTGGGGGTTGTGTGTGTGTGTGTGTGTGTGTGTGTGTGTGTGTGTGCTAGTGAGTGTGCACGCATGTCAGGTAGTAACACTACAGACATAATGTCATCCTGAAACAGCAGACAACAGGCTCCGCCCCAAGGCAACGGTCACCAGGACGACACCCCGTAGGTGGAGAAATAAACACACACCAGCCGGGCCGCAGGTAGAAAACAAAAGCCCTGCTTCAGCCCACCACACACGAAGAACAACATAAACATGCAGATGAAGTGCCTTAAAGATACAGATCAATACTACTACTGCTGAAAGAACAGATGAAAATTCATAAACATGCAAATGACTACTGCTACTATAACAGAAAATATATTTGAAAACCTATGCTTATATATAACTCAGAAACCACCCACACATGCACATTAATACCGTCTGTGCGTGTTAAGAATATGCATTAGACAGCGGGCAGGGTTTTGGCCTATTGTCTGTGTACAGGGTGTCTTTGTGCTGCAGCCCGGCAGCCAGAGACGTCCCGCACAGGAACACAGGAACACAAACACAAACACAGCGGGGCTTCACAAGGACTCGCACAGGACAGGACACAGACGGAGAGACGGACACACACTAAAGGGCTTATGCAGAGAGCGAGAGAGAACAAAATAAAGTGAGAAGGGTTCCCAGATAAGCGTATATTATTATTTAGAGTTGCGTTTCATAAAACAGCTTTATAGATACAATCCTTTGCCAGATGAATCTACAGTAGAAACTCCTTATCTCTGTTGTATTCTCAGCCCCTGAAACTCTACTTCCCTCTTTTCAGCGCGGTTTCGCCGCACTTTTCCCTGGCTATGGCGGCGCACTTCATCGTGCGTCGCTCTGCACAAGAGCATCTGCCAAACAGCTGAACGCAAGTGAAAGGCAGAGAAAGGGCAGTTGAGAGCGAGAACAAGGAGGGGTGGGGGGGGGGGTGTGTGAAAAGTGAGGTGTTGAGCGCAGAGGCGCGCTCGAAAGCGGCGGAGTCCAAACTGAAACGGGCGTACTCCGGAATGTTCCGCCCTCAGCCCCCCGCCCCCGTCCCAGGCCAAGGCTCCCAGGGCTGCCTGGAGGTCCGGGGTGTTGACCAGAGCTGCCTGAAAATCATTAACTGGAAGCTGGTTCCCTCCTGACTGTATTTCTGCTGCTCGATCGGCACCCAGGAGGGCACTACAGCTGTGGGCCACTTTCTGTGCCCGAGGTCAGTGGTGGAAAAATCCAGGTTCAGAAAGTCCACCCCAATCCTGGACCCTGTAGCTGCATGGAGTAAAACCCAGAACTGCTTGCTTTTTATTTATTTTTTTTACTTCAGTCCAAGTGTCCATGTCCAGTGCAGTTATCCAGCTAACTCCATAATCCTGCTTTGTTGAACAGGCCTCAGGACTTTAAATTAGCTCAATTCAGCAGGTGAAAGCAAATAACTCGCGTGCAGAACGAACACGTTACATAGAGAAATGCAGTGACACTTGGACTCATCCTGTATTTAGTAAACCGTTTAAACCCGTTTTCACCACAAACAGCTTAGCGGCAGTTGGGCCATGCAAAAGACAGGATGAAGAGGTTACCGCCAAAAAGTGCCGGGGACAGAGTGTGCTGGAACCCTGGGCCAGGGAGGAGGGGCTGCACCCACAATGCCCCCCACAGGTCCGAAGAGTGCAGTGACACAGATATTCCCCACAGCCAGCCGCCTTTTTGGCTCAGATCACAGGCGTACCTTACTGGTCCGCTGATGCCCGCCCCCAACTTCTGCGTCCAGTTGATGTTGTACTCCTCCAGGATGGATGTCTCCTAGCAACAGACAAGACAGGTGGCGGGGGGGGGGTTTAACAAAGAATTATGTTTTTTAAACTCAACCATAACTGCACGTCCTAAAGTCAATGGGATCGAAAGTGCCAGGGCAGATGGACCCTCACCCACACAGTGCACCATGAACTCTCAATCAAGTATCCAAAAGCATACTCAAAGACCCAAGGAAAAAAAACAAAGTACAGAGCCAGTCAGAACCAGTACGGTACTCAGTAGAGAGCCAGTCAGAACCAGGAGAGCACTCAGTAAAGAACCAATCAGAACCAGGACGGTACTCAGTAGAGAGCCAGTCAGAACCAGTATGGTACTCAGTACAGAACCAATCAGAACCAGTACGGTAGTCCATAAAGAGCCAGTCAGAACCAGTACGGTACTCAGTCGAGAGCCAGTCAGAACCAGTGCAATACACGGTAGAGAGCCAGTCAGAACCAGTACGGTAGTCCATAAAGAGCCAGTCAGAACCAGTACGGTAGTCCATAAAGAGCCAGTCAGAACCAGTACGGTAGTCCATAAAGAGCCAGTCAGAACCAGTACGGTACTCAGTCGAGAGCCAGTCAGAACCAGTGCAATACACGGTAGAGAGCCAGTCAGAACCAGTACGGTACTCAGCAGACAGCCAGTGAGAGTCAGTTTGGTACAAAGCAGTCTCAGCTCTGATCTGAAGCAGTCGTGTGATCCCTCAGGTTACTCAGTGAATGGAATGGAATGGAAAAGGGGGTTGAGCACTGCAAGGCGGCTGTGGATGCCATGACCATTCATCCACAGGTGTGTTTACAGTGCCGCTGAACTCATCAGGAGGGCCAGAACAAAGATCTAATCACGGAGCTTAAGATAAGCTTTATTATACAACAGAAGTCTATAGGTTAATAAGTCAATTAAGATTAATTAACTTAATTAATAAGTTAATTAAGACTTTTCACATTATGTTTTTGCAAATGACTGAGGGTGCTTCCTGCAGTCTGACGACGGCACAGAAATGAGTAATCATCGTTCACCTGGCAGGCTTCAGGGGTGTTCGTGAGCTGATGAATCAGCCTGCCTTTAAATGCCAACCATTTAAATCCGTCAATGAACAGGTCGCTGTGGAGCAAGAGGCCCCGTAAGTCTTCTGTTACCCAAGTTGTTCTGTTTATCCAGGCCAGCCGCTGTGGCTGAGGAGCCCGCAGAAGGACCGGAGCACCAGGAGGAAACCGGGGCCACATGCAAACTCCACACAGGGAGGGTCCACCCGGGCGGGTCAAACCCTTCCCATGAAGCAACACTGCCAACCACGGCACCACCGCGCCAAGAAATGCAGTTTAACGAGTTAACCCATTCATTCCCAAGCCCAATGTGGAGTGGCTCCACCCGAATCCCAAGGGCTTTTGGCTTCGGTTGGGAAAATTGAGAAGATTTAGTATGGCTTTAATAAGGGGCCCAAAACAAGAGTATAGCAGTCATTTTGATTGGTTAAAAGGGTAGAAGGTTGAGAGTGCCATATGGGGCAGAAAGGGTTAAAAAGGCCTGACATGGCTATTGTATATAACGCTATACTTGCTTTCTTGATTGACTTAAACCGAATTTGTTCACTGTTGAAGTCCTAGTCATCCATTAGTCAATACTACAAGTCAAAGTTAAGAGGAAAAAAGGAACATCGGAGGTGCCTTTGTCATCTGACGACTCATCAGTCCAACCCTGCTTTAGTAATTTTGTAGCTCATGAGATACAGTAAGTTTAGCTTCTCGCTAAATCACAATGACAAGGATGACAAGGATCTCAACCCCCCCCCCCCCCTTTCAGCGCACTGGCATGAGAGCGCTGTCTATTTATATCGCCCATTGAAGGCAGTCAGGCAGGACTGCAGATTTAAATAGACCCGATGATGAACACACCGTTACACCCTGTAACACGCGCCTCCGCCTACCCGGTTCGTTTGGGTAATGTCAGCGCGCTCGACCCACGCACGCACGCACGCACGCACGCACGCAAGTCCTGTGTTCTTTACCCACTGGCCAGTTCTGAAATGTGCGTCTGGTGGAGAAATTTCCAAACAGATGCCTGGCACGGGATATTTGGATATTTGGGCTGACAGTGTAGCATTGGGGACAGGAAGGCAATAAGCGTGACTGACAGTTAGACGCACTCTCCCGTTCTGCAATTGAGACCGGAGTTTTGAACTGAACGGCTAAATTGGCACTGGGCTTTAGGTACCAATCAGCAACTTTTAGACGTGCCTATCTGATTTCTCCCCTACGATGTGTGGGTGCCACTGATCCCTGCCAGGCACGTCAGCAGAGAATGGCAGTAACTGACAAGATCATAAGTGCCACTTATATTGGAAAAGGAACAGGAACAGAACCAGGACCAAAACCAGTCTGTCGAGACGACAGGATCACAGGTACAATAATACAACCTTTGCCTACTTGAATCTAAGAGCACCTGAAGCCTGATTTCACTGGCCAACTTTCACAGATGCCCAATGAATATGAAAAGAGAAAATAGCGCACAAACTCACACCTCACTCTTATACAGTCATATAGCGAGCACGGTATAACACGTACAAGCCAGTGTAACACGTGTAGTTACACCACATATCCGGTAGAAAATGCTAACTTCTCTGTGCGTTGTGTCAGTACACCAACAGCCGCTAAGGCCATATTCTCAAACGGCGGCCAAATGAACAAAACCACGAAACTGTAGAGCGTTCAGCTCCAGCACTGCTGAATGTTTCAGTAACTTTAACCACGAGATGACATTACACACACTTATTTGGTGCATTTAGAAAAATGTAATTCTGTAGCAGAAGTTCCCCTTACCTTAATGAATTTGTCCACATTGTGGTCCTCCGACATGGTGCTCCGGAGTGTAGCTTAGTCCAGCCGGCTCCTTGCACTTGTTAGCCAAACTGAAACGCGAGAGGCGAGACGCTTTTCTCTACCGATCGCTCTACCGTTAATATTGCACCCGTGACTAAAGGTGACATGCCAGTCCCATGACGGAGTACAGTTCTTCGCCAAATTACCTGTAGCCTAAAGTTAGCCGATCTGCTCGTATGTTCCGAAATATAGCAACCCACTCAGAGCAATCACCCGGACCGCTCCGCGCACCACGAAATGGAGGTCCTATCACTCGCCTCGGCTCCACTGTAACGACCATGGAGAGCGACCGAGGCCCAGAGAAGGGTGTATGACGGCCGGAGAGACGGACACCGGTAAATGAGATCACCACTGTGGGGGTGGGTGCGGGGGTTTCTAAGGTAAGTACCGTCTGCTAGCTTACTAGCCAGCAAGCAGTACTCGCTAATGTTCCGGATGGTGAAATGGATGGAAACACAGCGTCGGTCTTCGATAACGTGTGATAAGACGAAGCGGAAACCAACAGGAGAAAAACTCCTAAACAGTCCGAAGAGAGAGCGCCCAGAAAAGATATCGGTGGGATTAGCGAGCACAGCTAGCCAGCCATCCGCCAGCCAGGTCGCTGTAAGTAAAATTCCACGAATCCCTTTGTCTTCGCACCTGGCTATAAAATAACACTGTCAAGCTAACAGAGGTTACACTTCTCAAAACATCAGCACACAGCTCCGATACCGAAGGTGAAAACTGTCCGAAGACCGACTTTTGTGAGTCCAGTCGCCACCTCGGTGTTCCGCTGATTTCTTGCCAAAGGAAAAAAAAAACAGAAAAAGAATCACCGGAGAGAATATACTCTCGGTGTGGTGTCCCTCAAAAATCCATCACGGTTTAATTTACTTTAAGTTGATGTCATTTAAAATGGTTAGATGACAAAATCACAAGTATTATTTATAAATTGAAAACCAGGTCTAATTATTGTTGATGTGTGTCCATATATGAAGGGATTTTCCATTTTGTTTTATCCTATCAGGCAAAAAATAGACAACTACTTTTTTGGGGGCTTACTAGAAATGCAAGTAGGGTCCTGTTCGAGACAAGAAGTGTGATGAGGTCATTGTTACGTTATAATAATCATGCATTGAGTAAGTTCAATAAAATACTTGAATACTTTCTGGAATTGATTTGGATAACGTTTTTTTTATTTTAAGTTTTGTTAAAAAGAACGCATCGGAACTACTGTTGATTGTAATCCGATAGTGTGAACGTCAGCGGCTACATTAATATTAAGTTAGCTAGTTAGCTCGCCAGCTAGCTAGCAAACGTTTATCACAATTAATGTTAACTTAGTTATTAATTCATCTAACAGCGTATTATACGGTGGTTCCATAACGTCATTTTCAACCATGAGGACCGCTAGCTAAATATGTGCCGTTCTTTTTTTAAATATTCCTTTCTCTGTCCCATTCTGTATGTTCGGAGATTTAATTTATTCGATTCACGTCTATGGCGCGAAAAGTAACAACACAGGCAGTATTTGAAATGAATCCAGAATAGAATAGACCTGTATCCATAAAAATACTATCATAGTATAAAGTATAACTTCATGTTAATATCTTCAGTGGGTGTCCTTTGTTTACTTTTGCGTCTTGCTGTATAGCCCCCTCTACTGGCAAGCTATTTCATTGCATCTGTTCCCTTCCTCGTCTTCGCCTCCATGACACTTCGCAGAATACCGAGGTGGAACTTGAGCCGTGGCATGCCATCAGATTAAATAAACACTTCGTTGCTCACTTCTTGCTTCAACGAGGGTGTGATTATTTTCTCTATAACTCTGGAATAAGTTGCCCTTATAATGTATTCATGAGTGACCCAGTGCCCAGGAAATACTAATTTAAATCTGCAAATTAGATTTAAATATCTGATCGACCACAATGTACCTTCTAGCAATTTTAGACCCGTTTCAAAAAGCACGATTATGGCGTTGCCTGTATACCTGCATTAAATGCACTTATGCCAGAACTGGAACCTCATAAAACTGGAACATGGACTGAAGTAAAAAAAAATAAAAAAATAAAAAAGATTAAAAAAGAAAAGCTTTACTCAGTGCAGTTTTCCAGTTAATTCAGTAATCCTACTTTGTGCAACGTGGCCCTGGATTGATTTGGACACATTTTACATGTTTGTCACTGGTGATTAACTGACTTAATATTCAAATGTATTGAGCTTACATCATGCATAAAATGAAAGATAAGTCTGGTGAATCATCAGTGAATTATGATTATATAGCACAATGCGATCTTTTGTCACAATGTAATCTGGCTTTACTAGAGGCTGCGCGGCAGTGTTAAAGTCCACGCAGTTGTGAAATTTGAGCCATGGCTCCTTCTGGATTTCTGCCCGATATCTGACTGCAAATACAGCACAGCAATATGCAACTGCAAAGCCTTTGCCTGACCGCCTTTGCTGGCTTTGTGGCCAAATAAACCACGAAGAACGCTACATATCTGTATAGTATTCCAGATGTAAATTTAAAGAAACTGCTTCAAAAAGCTAAAAAAACGGGTGTTTATTTAAAATGTTGCATCTCACACCTGAAATACCTCAAATTCTCCACCCTCCCACCATATACACTTTTAGCATCCTCAGTTCCAGCAGTGTGTATGGAACTAATATCACTAATTAGATTCTCTTTGCAGACACAAGCCTATAGCACAATGAACATTTATTTTATTGTTATGGTTTTCGGGAACAATAGTAAAGATAAAGATTTGGAAGAACAGCATTAGTTTTTCCTTGAACACATTTAGACAACATTTGTGAAGTGAAAATCCACATAAAAAGGAGGCAGAAAAGAGAATGATTCACCTCATGTCTGAAATAAGAGGTAAATAACAGCAGACTCCCATCCAATCAACATCTTATGCCTTTATTAAACAAATACACGCAGGCTGATGACAAAGGAGAACAGTTTAGGCATG
The DNA here is from genome assembly GCF_963514075.1 of Conger conger. Classification (NCBI taxonomy): domain Eukaryota; kingdom Metazoa; phylum Chordata; class Actinopteri; order Anguilliformes; family Congridae; genus Conger; species Conger conger. The sequence goes on from NC_083770.1 coordinate 40,761,093, forward strand.
AATTAACGAATTAAAAAATAACTGGACTTAGATATGTGATATAGATATGTAATACAGTGTGTGTAAATGAAGAATACATTTATCAAAATATCTGTTAAAGAAATGGAAGGGCTTTTTCAAATTGTGTTTGCTGAGACACACAGATTTACTAAAGGTCAACTCAAAGTTTTTTTATTTTTTTTTATTTTTTTTAGTAGGCAGTTACAGTAGTCACCCCTGCAAAAATATCACTAATCCGCAAAAACTAGGCTAAATCCTTCTAGTGCCCCCATCAGAAAATATGTTTACAAAAATCTATACAATTTTTTTTTCAGTTTGGTGTTTTTTGCTTGTGCCCATTCACAGAAAAGGGGGAAAATAATTTGAGTAGTTTGGAGGCTTGGGCTGAACAAGCAGGAGTGTGCTGTAAATCCACACATGCAGTGCATATGGACTTCACAGGGGTCATACTCCTTTTATTCCATGTTCACATTGTCCACGCGGGTGGCAGGGTTTTCTTACGAGTTTTTCTGGGGAACCTTAATCGTCACCTGGAAGACAGGAAAATGCAAGAAAACACTATATAAACACTATATAAACATTCTATAAAAACACCATACAAGAAAAGGTGTTTTGGTGGTTCTGGAATATGGGCCAGATTCTGCAGGAAGGGGTTGCAATCCCAATGTTAAAGACAAGCTGAAATCCAAATGGACGTTTTCCTCAATTTAGCCAATTCTTTAAAACCAAGCGAACACGTTTTAAAGTATACATTCCAAAAAATGGAATGTAAAAAATGTATAAAATTGTAATACTTGTTCCACACCAATGTTTTTTCCATCCACTTCCTGGAAGCAAGATTTTTTTACGGGATTTTATATCATCGTGTACCATTGGGTGTGTATGCCGACCACATCTGTCAATTTTTTATGTTCCCCTCCAATAAATATCCTTTTCACAGAGTGGTGTGCGTCCTCATTTGACGTTCCCCTCCTCATTCAAATCAGTCAAATCCACTCCCCGCCCTTCATAAAATTCTCTAGCAGTTTTAGCTAGTCTTTAAAGCACTTTGTACACTCTGGGTCAGGGATGAGAGGCGTTTGATGAAGCACCTCTTTCATGCAGAAAGTCTCGGTATGACAGCGGTGTGGGTGAGTGCGAGTGCGAGCAGGGTCTTTTCTCACCGCTTTGACTTCAGTGTAGTTGTTCAGTCCGTACTCCCCCAATTCTCGGCCATTCCCAGACGCTTTGTAGCCTCCGAAGGGAGCCTGTGCTCCAAACACATCGTAGCAGTTCACCCTAAAAAGACGAGAGACCAATCACTGCGATCGCCCTGCTGCTTGGGGGCAGGGGCTATGAGGGGAATGTGGAGGGGTTTGTGGAATGGGTGGGAGGGGTTTGTGGAATGGGTGGGAGGAGTTTGTGGAATGGGTGGGAGGAGTTTGTGGAATGGGTGGGAGGAGTTTGTGGAATGGGTGGGAGGAGTTTGTGGAATGGGTGGGAGGAGTTTGTGGAATGGGTGGGAGGAGTTTGTGGAATGGGTGGGAGGAGTTTGTGGAGTGGTGGGAAGAGCCTGAGTGGGTGACTGGGAGGGGCCTGTGGGTGGGAGGAGCTTGTGTGAGTGACTGGGAGGGGCCTGTAGGTGGGATGTGGGTGGGGTTTGTGGGTTGGTGGGATGGGTTTGTGGGTAGGAGGAGCCTGTGTGGGGTGTGGGAGGGGTCTCCAGCAGGGGCCCTACCACACAGTCCCGGCACGCAGGCCGTTGGTGAGGTAGTGTGCCTTCTCGATGTCCCTGGTGAAGACGCCGGCTGCCAGACCGTACTTTGAGTCGTTGGCTCTCTCCAGCGCCTCCTCCAGGTCCTTAAACTTCAGGATCTGCATC
>NC_083770.1:40767953-40782953 GCF_963514075.1 Conger conger
GCTGTGGCAGTGAAAGATAAGCCCAGACTACGTGTGTGTTAACCCTGCCAGTCCCTCTCTCTCTGTGGTCCAGCCTGTTACCGCAGTTCAGAGGGAAAACGCTGACTCACCGGGGCTGGCCTCAAGTGCTACTCATTACACATACAAACACATACTCACGCTAACACACACTCACGCTAACACACACACACACAAACACACACAGGCGCACACACACGCTAACACACACACAGGCGCACACACACACGCTAACACACAGGCATGCACACATACACAGGCACACGTGCGCACGCACGCACCCATGTAGATGCACACAAACACACATGCACGCATGAACACACACAATTCACACAAACGCACACACAACCCCCATAACAGTGCAGAGCATTCTTACTGAACCAACACTGCAGAATATATCTTTCAACAAGCAAATTTTTCAACCTGCAGATCAGGAATTCTGCTTTCTCAAAACTGTTAACCCTTACATAACCACACAGAAATGCAATAATGCCATACCAACAGGATTGCAATTATCACCAACATTATTTCAGTCTAGAACACCAGACTCTGTGTCGATCACATGACTCACTGGGGATAAAGGTCAGCTGTAATCACATGATCACTGTGCTGCAGATTCAATTCCATCAGGCATTCTTACCACCATGTATAGTAACTGAATCCTGTTTTAGATTCAAATACTTTTCTGTGCTAGGAGGACCAGATGGGGGGGGTTTGCACTTTTGGGATCATTTAATTTACAACACCAGGCAAGCTTAGTCACAAACTTTTTTTGAATTCAGGTCTGTTTCATGTCTGACAAGTGTTTCACACATCCAGTGCGAGTCAGCTATTAGCTGAGAGACAGCATGTGTATGCTTGTGAGTGTGTGTGTGCGTGTGTATCTGTATGTGTGTGTGTGAATGAGCGTGTGTGTGCTTGTGTGTGTATGTGTGTGTTTGCGAGTGTGTGTGTGTGTGCATGTGTATTTGTATGTGTGTGTGTGAATGAGCGTGTGTATGCTTGTGTGTGTATGTGTGCTTGCTTGTGAGTGAGTGTGTGTTTGTGCGTGTGTATTTGTATGTGTGTGTGTGAATGAGCATGTGTATGCTTGTGCGTGTATGTGTGTTTGCTTGTGAGTGAGTGTGTGTGTGTGTGTGTGTGTGTGTGTGTGTGTATACTTGTAAGTGAGTGTGTGCATGCGTGCACGTGTGAGTGCATGCCTGTGAGTGTGTGAGTGTGTGTGTGTGTCTGTATGTGTGTGAGTGGGTGTGCATGTATGTGTGAGAGTGAGTGTGCGTACGTGCATGAGTAAGTGAGTGTGCATGTGTGTGCGTGTGTGAGTGTGTGTGCATGCGTATGAGTGAGAGTGCGTGCATGCGTTTCTGTGTGTGTGTGTGATTCCAGGTCAGTCTAAGGAGAGAGGAAGTGGCAGGACTCACAGCCAGATAGGCCGCATCCCTCTCGATGCAGTCAGCCAATCGGCTCAGAAGCAGCCCCCTGTGAGAAGCATCCATGCGTCGCCATGGTGATCCCATCTTAAAAGCATCTTTGGCTGCTTTCACGGCCTTGTCCACATCTGCCTGAGAGAGAACACAAAAACACACACATTTTAATTCAGGTCATTTTAATTCAGCTAACATTATTTTATTCAAGTCCATATACCAAAGTAACAATAAAGGACCAATATAGAACAATATAGACACACAGTACAGAATAATGGCATAGACACTTGCAGGTTCATAGTCCAGACAAGTTCCCACCAGATTATAATAATCTGCATCTACTACATTAACGCTGGTAGTAATGGGTGCAGGCTGTGCGTGTACAAATACAAGGAATTAATCAGCCTGAATATTAAACACCACAATTTTCCAAGTAGTATTTTACTGCTTGAGAGGTAAACTACCATATGATTTGGCTGTGTGAGAAGCCACACGAATTCCAGGGTTGACAGAAGTGCTATATATAAGTGGTAAGCAAGTAGTCACGCACAGCAAAGAGTCAACAGCAATTTTATATCATAACAATAAACATACCTAAAAATAGATACAATAAAATCTTTTTTTTGCCGTACATGCATACTTGTATAACATTCCTGGTATGTCCCTTACTTCCCTGCAAAAAACAAGACTGAAGCAGTGCTTTATTCCTGCTCATGTGATTAAATGTACACTCGGTAATGATCAGGTGATGAATATACAGTTTCCTTTCTCCTGCCTCACCTTGGAAATACTTTTAAAAAACTTGAAAAAATAAAATAAAATAAAAATGTATTTATATTTTCGGACAACAGACAACAGAATTTCAAGAGAGAAGTCTCTATGCAGGAAAAGCCCTGGCTGCAGGCTACTGAACCTCAGATGCAGGGAGTGATCATAAAAACATTATGGAGGCTGCTGAGGGAAACTAAACCATCGAGAGGGTCTGTCCCCCTCCAGCTAGCTCAGGAGAATGACCGATGGAGATAATTCAGTTACCTTCTAACAGGTTCATTAAATTACCATTACCATTAACATCACATGAAGGGGTCAGGAAGCATACGCATGCTACGCTAACACACACACACATGCAGTGCACACACAGGTTCTCACACACCTTTTCTCCCTCAGCCACTTGGCAGATGACCTCCCCAGTGGACGGGTTGATGGTGGGGAAGGTCTTCCTACTGATGGCGTCCTGCCACTCATTATTGATGAAGAGCTGTGGGGAGAGGGAGCACAGAGAGTGAACAAGAGCTCCTGAATCCGCGCGCAATCGAACAAGAGCTCCAGCATTAACACACAACCAAGCCACAGAGGGAACACGAGCTCCAGCATTAACACACAATCAAGCCACAGAGGGAACAAGAGCTCCAGCATTAACACACAATCAAGCCACAGAGGGAACACGAGCTCCAGCATTAGCACACAATCAAGCCACAGAGGGAACACAAGCTCCAGCATTAGCACACAATCAAGCCACAGAGGGAACAAGAGCTTTTGCACTAACACACAATCAAACCTCAGATTGAACAAGAGCTTCTGCATTAACACAAACTTCTGTGTGAACAAGAGTTCCTGCATTAACACACAGTCAAACAAGAGCTCCTGCATTAACACACAATCAAACCTGAGAGTGAACAAGAGCTTCTGCATTAACCCGATTGTCCCACGCCATATAAAATGCATTGGAATATAAAATGCAAGTTTACCGTTGCATAAAAATATATCAAATTGTAGAGAGACCTGTATCGGCAGGAAAGTAAAATCATTAGACCAGTCGCCTATGCTAAAATAGACCCGGTGTTATATTCTATCAGCCAAATAATGCGTGACCATACCACGGAATTGAGTGCACAACCCAGTCTGTTACAAAATTGTTCACAGCAGCATATTTACAGATTACAAGTCTATCAGGCAGAAGCCATAGCGACAAGGGATAAAAACATTAAGAATTATAATTTGAACCGATGCATTGCATGATCTGTTATGTATGGCTCCGAGAACCCAAACATAGACCACAGGATAATCCAAAATCGTTGTTTATTAGTCCGAAATTGTAGCCAGGAGATCCAATACAATGACAAAAACTAAAGGCAAAAGAATAGTTGAAAACAGGCGAGGGGGTCAATCCAGAAAATCAAAAGGCTAAAGTACAGAAGGGCGAAGGCAAAAATGGAAATCAGAAAACAAAGCAGAATGTCAAAAAAACAGAAAAGCAGAAAGGCAAAAACAAAACAAAAGGAAAGGCAGGCTCGGAAATCAAAAGGCAAAGGGGTGTCTATCAAGAATCTCAAGAATTAGGCTTACGAAGTATACGGCACTAAGACTAATCAACGTTCTGACAAGAAACAATGCAGAGGTTTAAATACATGAGGGAAGGTAACAATCTAGGCGGGGCTGGGGAAAAGGTGGGCTAAACAAATAGACAACAGGTGGGGAAACATAATGGGGTAGTAACATAATCATAGAGGGGAGACGAAAACGCGGACTGGATGCACGTAACCAACAGGTAAAACATACGGCTCCAGGTTAGGGAGTAGACATTTGCATAGCTTGAAGACGTAGTGATAGTTAAAGACAGGTGCGAACACTTCGCTGAAACTAAACGAGTAATCAGGGATAGCATAGGGAGGCGGAGTAACAGAACAGTGCAGAAATACCAAGAGATTGCGTTAGTGAGTTAGTTACGTGAATATTTCTAAACTACCCAATAAAAGCGATTGTTAGTTAGTTAGACAGTAAGTGTATTAATCGGATTAATACTGTACAAAACCTAGATTAGTAGTAGTTAGTAAGAATCGTGATTTACAACATTTAACTACCAAGAAAAAGCAGGAAGGAATTTCTTGAAAACCCGAAAATACCGTAAACACGGTGGGACACGCAGACAGGGGAGTGACTCGGTTGGTAAACATTCAGACGCAGACATAACTGGGGAATACAAATGAGAACTGTAATGGAAAACACTAACCAATGATCGATGAAAAATGAATAATTAACAAGAATAAACATGAATACATACAGGACAAATACAGAAACATTACACGATCTACCAGTGGGCGTAAGCTACAGGGATTTCTGCAACTGTGAGGTTACACTGCACAATGTCTATGTAAATATTTAATTTGGCAATTAGGCTGACTTACCATTATCAGACTTACAATGTTGACATTTAACTATTGAGATGGCCCAAAATAAAGTTTAAAAATGGCATTAAATGTATCTGTAATTCAGTAATAAAAAAGAAAAAAAGATACGACCCCTAGCGGTCATAAGCAGTATCGGTGCGGTTACAGTTTGCTGCAGTTGCACACCGGGGACCGGGGTTCGATTCTCGGTCCTGCCAAAAGCCAAGTTTGGCCGGCTCACGTGGAGCAGCAATAATTGGCTAACTGCTCCAAAGGGAGGGATCGCCGCACAAAAACAAGCACCTCGAGCGCCTCGGAATCATGGTCACGACGTGTGCGCCTCGGTGTAGATCCACACAGTTGTTGGGCCCTTCAGCAAGGCTCTTAACCCCACATTGCTCCAGGGGGGATTGTCACCTGCTTAGTCTAATCAACTGTAAATTGATTTGGATAAATGTGTCAGCTGAATAACAAATCATTTATATAAATGCTCAGAACACAATGCCGGAGTAGCAAATCAACCACTTTCAAAAATACATTTATGTTCTATAGTCTCTACACACCTTCAAAAACATATTTCAGATACATACACTAGTAGAGAACAGACAGATTCCATCCAGATTATTTTTCCAATCAAAAAAACAAAACAATCCTTTCTAAACTGAAGTGGGGAAAGAACAAAAATAGCTCCCAGGATGGAGCTCTAGGATACAAACGGGGACATTCCATAAGATTTGAGATTGCGTGGTTCCAAGACTTGTTTATTCCAAGACTTGGGTCACACAGGGATAAAGGATGTGACGTATAATGGCTGCTGGCGCTAGTGGTTCATTACATTGCATTACATTAATGGCATTTGGCAGACGCTCTTATCCAGAGCGACGTACAACAAAGTGCATACCCATAACCAGGGAAAGGTTCCTTCCATCTTCAACCCCCGATACTGCCTACGAACCATACTGCAGTTTACCAGCGTGCTGTTGGAGGCGCCAAAGAGCGTTCGGCTAAAATAAGTGATGTTGGCAATCGTCCAGTACTGCCGTTTAAATCACATACGGGAATTGGCTGCGGTCCGTAAAATTTTTTTCCAGTTTCTTCCATATCTGAAATACCCTTGGAGGTGTGTAGAATAATTGCTTTGAATTATTTTACTATTCGAGAGGTTCTAGTTGTCAACTGTGGCATTGCTACTTTGACAGCTATTTGATTATTCCACAAGGGTTCACGTTTTTATCCATGTGATCACTTCAGGACTTGGAACCGTACTTCAGTGCACCAGTCGCCTGTTATGACTTGCAATTTATTATATGTCGCTCTGGATAAGAGTGTCTGCTAAATTACTATACTGTAATGTTGCTCGCACCTTGTGACGCATACATATTAAGTCAGTGTGGTGTGCGTGGGTGTTCCCTCCCCCCTTTAAAAATGGGGGCCCTCTTTTTAAAGTTATAACTGTTTAAAAAATACTGTGTTATAACTATAACCCTTCACATCCATCGATGCAAGTGCCTGGTTCACTTAAATGAGTAAACTGGTACATGCTATTTAGATATCTTATTGTCCTTAGGTGCCCCTACAGACTTGACGACCTGCGATGACCAACAGTCGGGTCTCGCACTGCTCAACAACTGCATAATCTGTAACGAGACGCTATTGGGAAAGACCATAGGAAGAACCAACATGCGCATTTTAAAATAAACGATAATCATTACAGCACCACCACTTCAGTGCATAACGACGCCAATGACGACAACGCTGCACAAAACTATGTTGTGGACTATAAGACTGTGCCTGTCGTCTCTACGGTGCAAATTTGGACCCTTTATTACGTAGCAAAAGTTAAAATTGCAGAAGTTCAACTTCATCAAAATGGCAGACAGGGGGCTACTGTGAATGTTCAGCAGCTTGTGTTTTGTTTGTTTGTTTGTTTGTTTTTTTGGCGTCAATGCATCGGTCATATCAACAAGTAAGAACTGATTCGCTCGCCTTTTCACAATTTTGGTCAGCTAAAATATCTTTAGATCAAAAAACGTATCATACGTAGCGAATTCACGTCAGATTTTAATATACGCAGAAATCTCACTATTCATTCAAATGTAGACAAGCGACGACTGTCATTGGAATTAGGATTGAACATAAAATCGGTTAACGTTACCTTGTTGAAGTGCACATCAGGCTGGCCGTTCGGAGCAGGGATTGCAGCGGCGGAGAACTGACGGGCCACCGGACTGACAATCCGTGGGAAAGTTCTGGTAAGCACGGTGCGGAGCATCGCGATTCCTCAACAAATGTCCAGACCTGAGCGACAGGAATACTGCTAAGCCACCCAACAGCTCGAACGACAGGTTGTCCGCCTAGTAGCCTAACCGTCTTGATAGTACGTAGCCTATGGGGACAGCTAACAGCGCATGCGCGAAGATTTAGGATGGACGTCAGCCCTTCGCTTTGTTACATGCATGTATTTCTTTTTTCTAGTCTATACGTAGGCATGTAGCAGACGCTCTTAGTTTTGGAACCCCTTAAATAAATAAATAAAATAAAAATAAATACATACATGAATACATAAATTGTGAAGTAACTCTTAAACATTACTTGTTATAATAAAATATTTCACAACATTGTTATACTTAATTACATTTTTCTTTCATAATAACAGGTTTAAGTTCAAAATGGCATCAGTTTTCATTTCATGACTTTTACTTCCAGGTGTGGTGTGCTGTCAATAACTAATGCAGAATGCGGTTTTTCAGCCACTTCATACCATCCATCCATTATCTGAATCCACTTATCCTGAACAGGGGCGCAGGAGGGCTGGGGGGCTGGAGCCTATCCCAGCATACATTGGGTGAAAGGCAGGAATACACCCTGGACAGGTTGCCAGTCCATCGCAGGTCACACACACCATTCACTCACACACTCATACCCACAGGCAATTTAGACTCTCCAATCAGCCTAACCTGCATGTCTTTGGACTGTGGGAGGAAACCGGAGTACCCAGAGGAAACCCACGCAAACACGGGGAGAACATCCAAACTCCACACAGAGAGGCCCCGGCCGATTCGAACCCAGGACCTCCTTGCTGTGAGGCGGCAGTGCTACCCACTGCACCATCCATGCCGCCACTTCATACAGCAACATAAGATTTGCACAGATTTACAGTGTTTATTTATACATCTTCAGATTTACTTTACATTTATTTGCATTGGGAAAATATATTATATTACAAAATATATACAGACAGAAAATGATTTTTCTGGTGATACATAATTCCCCTATGTGCTTTCTAAGGTGTATTTTTAGTCTCACACTCTTATTGATGATTAACCAGCAGAGGTTATGACTAAACAAAAAAGCAATAATGAAGACAGAGTTTGACGCTAGCCCTGAATAGACCCAAGCGTGTAGCCTCCGAAGCTGCTACTTCTTGGGCAGCACCACGGTGTGCAGATGGTGTGCGGCTGACAGTGTCTCAGTTACACTTATTAAAAATATAACCAACGGGACAAATGTGGTAGAAATCAGACCTGGGCCAAACAGGCACTTGAAATACTTGGTTCTTCATAGGCGGAAGCACTCCTGCAGAACCCTGATTATTTTCAGCAAAACTCTCACAAACCAAAAACATACACGTGAGAAGAATTCAGTTACGAATCACAGAGAACAGCAATTGAACAAATTATGCAAGGAAATGGTACTGGAAGTCTAAAGGGCATTTGTAATAACTAATCTGGCAAAGGAGAGAATGCCAACAGCGCACATTGCAAACAATAGCATTCTCTCCTTTGTCCTGTATTGTTAGCCCTACGCACCTGCGTGTTTCTCATGTTGACAGCGCAGATTTTCCTGTTTCTGGATTTGATAAGTAATCCGGCCCAGGCCTGATGGGAGTGCTTCTTGGATACTGTGATGACATCACACATCGGCTGGAGGTTCTTGGACTGAAGTCGGTTGTAGTTTTTAGCCAGTAGTTTTTTGCCTGCATAATTTTTAGCCTGCAGTAGTTTTTAGCCTGGAGTAGTTTTAGCCTGCTGTAGTTTTTAGCCTGTTGTAGTTTTTAGCCTGTTGTATTTTTTAGCTTGCAGTATTTTTAGCCTGTTGTAGTTTTTAGCCTGCAGTAGTTTTTAGCCTGCAGTAGTTTTACCCTGCAGTAGTTTTTAGCCTGTTGTATTTTTTAGCTTGCAGTAGTTTTAGCCTGCAGCAGTTTTAGCCTGTTGTAGTTTTTTAGCACTGTCTTTCCTCAGTGAGTGAAGGAGACTGATGGTGGAACGGCCGGTGGGTGGAGATCATCGGCGGAGCTCCATTTTGGCCACGGCGGCACGGTGGACCTCGTCCGGACCGTCGGCGAGCCTCAGTGCTCGGGCCCAGCTGTAGAACGCTGCCAGGGGGAAGTCGTTGCTCAGGCCTGCTGCCCCAAACGCCTGGGGAAACGCAGCAGGACAGAGTCAGTTTTGCATGCTCAACTAAACCTTAACTACCCTGTGTGTGTGTGTGTATGTGTGTGTGTGTGTGTGAGAGAGAGAGAGTCTGAGAGAGTGTGAGTGTGTGTTTGCGTGTGTGTGAGAGAGTGTGAGCTTGTGTGTGTGTGAATGTGTGCGAGTGGGTGTGGTACCTGGATGGCTCGGTCGATGACTCTCAGAGCCATACTTGGGCACACAACTTTGATCATGGCGATCTCTGGCGCTGCCACCTGCCCCAATAGAAAGCTCCGTCAGTACACGCACACGCGCAAATGTTTTTGCTACCCAGGTTTTTTCTACACCGGTGGACACGCACACGTTTCTCTGCTTTAGACTGAAAGACAAACAGAATGCAAAAGGGCGTGCTTTATGGGTGGCAACATACCCTGCATGTTCCTCTGTATACACAGAATGTGCCAAAGACACGCTTTCTAAAGAGGACGTCACCCAATACTTATACAAGAGAACAGCTATTGGATGCAGTGACACAGAGTAATGACCCTTGAGACAGGTTTCCTATTGTATCCGTTCCTTGTTTTACAGCTTCCAGGGCCCTGAGCAGGGTGAAGCTACCTCCCTACACACTGACTTATGCTGCTCCCATTGAAGCCCACTGTACACAGGTGAACTCACACTAACCGTACATACAATAGGGAGGTGGGGTCTGGGTTACATTACATTAGTTATCTGGATGATGCTTTTATCCAAAGCGACAGAGTTGATTAGACTAAACAGGCCCCTGGTGCAAAGTGGGGTTAAGAGCCTTGCTCAAGGGTCCAACAGCAGCACAGATCTTACTGTGGCTACACTGGGGCTTGAACCACCAACCGTCCAGATCTCAGTCAAGCACCTGGGCAACTAGGCTATACACTGCCCCAAGTTTTAGGTCTTATAAGAAATAAAGAGATACAGTTTGTTTGATACTCCAGAACAACTCATTATTCACGCAAATAAAAGTTCAAAGGCCCATTCTCAGACACTATAATCCAGTTATTCCACTGCGTAAGGGGATGTAGATCTATTTTTGACAGCATTGAAAAAGGAAAAAGAAAAAATAATGATCTCATCTGCAAAAAATAATTGTTACAAAAAATGCTAACTACAGTTTCACTGGTGAAGCTATGCTAACTGGTACGGTTTCACTGGTGAAGCTATGCTAACTGGTACAGTTTCACTGGTGAAGCTATGCTAAGTGGTACAGTTTCACTGGTGAAGCTATGCTAACTAGTACGGTTTCACTGGTGAAGCTATGCTAACTAGTACAGTTTCATTGATGAAGCTATGCTAACTGGTACAGTTTCACTGGTGAAGCTATGCTAACTGGTACGGTTTCAATGGTGAAGCTATGCTAACAGGTACGGTTTCAATGGTGAAGCTATGCTAACAGGTACGGTTTCAATGGTGAAGCTATGCTAACAGGCCGGACAGCCTACCTTGTTCCCCACAGTGTCCATGAGGTGAGCAGTCTTCAGCACCAGCAGTCGGGCCTGTTCGATCTCTATCCGTGAGCGGGCAATGTCAGCCAGGATGGTGCCCTGCTCCACCAGGGGTTTCCCGAAAGCCACCCGTGATTTCACCTGAGACACCACCACCAAACAGGACAGGAGTGGGTGGTGCTGGCTCAAGAAGCTACCACACTATGGGTGGTGTTAATTACAGTGGTAGCTTACATTTTATAATAAGGTTACATGAATTTGAATTAACTAATGTAGTTGTTACAACTAACTAACTACTGAGAGTTTATGTATAACAGCTTTGTCTATGTATTTGTACATCATAAATTAATGTTAACAACTAGCTAGATTAGCTCATGCCAATTTCATATTTGAATGGAAAAAAACTGTTCATGTATTTGTTAACGGCTAACTCATTTTAAGTTGATCCTACTGTTTGCTAATATATGAAGTCATGCAATTAATACATCAGTTAGTAGTTAAAAAATGCATTTACTAATTAAGAGGTAATTCATACATCAATTAATTTATGTTAATAACTAAATAAGTTAATGCCAATTCATGTACCTTACTGTAAAGGGTGACCATTGCAGTGGTGCTACTGTATGGAGTATTGTATACTGAGAAACTGCAGTACAGACCTCCTGTGCCCGTTAACTAGAGGAGGCTGGGATTGGAAGCGCTTCTGGGGCCACATTAGGACAGAACATGCTGTACAATCCTCTGCATTCCGTCACGCCCCTTAACACACACGCCCCCTAGTGGCCAGCCGCTCTGCACACTTATGAGCGAATGAGACCCTTAATGCAATACAATGCAAATGGATACAATTTAGCTCTAACAAACCTGTGATTCTTTTTAAAAAGATAAGAACAAACATTATATGTGCTAAAGTGCATTATAACAGCCAAATGATTGACTGAATGATTTGTTCTCCTGGCGTCATCCCTGTCGGGAGACATTTTTGTTTGCCATGCACTACACCTTTTCAAACCGTCCGCTCAGTTCCCTGCGGTCTACTCCACAGTGGGCCCCCCCCCCCCCCTCTCACCCTGTCCTTCATCAGCTCCAGGGCCCTCTCAGCCTGGCCCACCAGCCTCATGCAGTGGTGGATGCGTCCGGGGCCCAGCCGGCCCTGAGCGATCTCGAACCCGCGCCCGGGGCCCAGGAGCAGGCTGTGGCGCGGCACGCGCACGTCCTCGAACAGCAGCTCCGCGTGACCCCCTGCCCCAGCGCGGGAGAGAGCCAGGGAGGCGCGCGAGAGAGCCAGGGAGGCGCGCGAGAGAGCCAGGGAGGCGCGCGAGAGAGCCAGGGAGGCGCGGGAGAACGGGGGGGGGGGGGGGGGGGGGGCAGGGGCGAGAGGAGAGGAAGAGAGGAGAGAACCAACACCTCAGACAATTTGCATTTAACACAGCAAACATTCAAAAACAGGCAAAGTGAAATACCCGACGTCTCTCCTGTCCATTAAACAGAGTGCATCTCTCTGAGCTCTGTTCCACTGTCTCTCATGTCGGGCTAGCCCCCGTGAAGGTGCGTGGGTAAGGAGTCTCATATATTCAAACTCATATTCATATTGTTGTTTGCCAAAGCTTTTGCAACACGAGTGTATTGAAAAATTATGCAAATAAAGCACATTTGAAATCGGACATTCATCAACGTTCCCTAACACAATAATGGCTTGTGACCTTGACAAAATAGTCAAGAGGGTAATCCATGGTGTAACCCGATTCTTCTTCTTCTCCATTTCAAGTACAGCTTAATTACACCTCACCTGCAAACAAAATGGAGCCTTCAATTTTAATTCACTGGACAGTAACAGTGGTGAGAGAACCCAGTCAGCCACAAAATATATTGTCGATCAGGTGTTAATATCCCACATGTAAAACGTTACTTTTTTTTGTTGTTAAAATCAGATTTAATAAAAGGGATGTTGGATGGTTGAGCAAAGCAAACTGCACATTTAGCAGGAACCTCCCAGATAAAAGACAGAGGGAGAGGGAGGAATCGCACTGCACAGTTTACCTTTCCATTGCACAGTAATACTGAACTTTAGACTGTCAAACAAGCAGCAGGTCTGGAGTGCATCCCTGGAACAGGGCAAGACCCGGTTGCACAGGCATGCTAGACTACTGCATAAGGTGAGGGTGTGTGTGTCGGGGTGTCCCTGATGCTATCGGTCTGCCAGCAATAAATAACAGTGGAATGCATGCTCTACCGGTTTTCACAGTCAGCCAGCAGCCAAACTAGCTTAAGTTGTTTCTAACATTTTGTCCTTATGTATGTGAAAATGGCTTAAGGGAGTAACATTTGCCTTGTCCCGGCTGTAGGCCAGCGGTGCAAACTGCTTGGAGAGGGGAGTGGTTATCCTCATGAGACACACTACAAGGAGAACACTGAACCGGTTGGAAAATATGACGATAAATGTACATTTTACATAAGTGTGCCTCTCTGCAGACCCCCAAAAGGAACCAGACTGTGTTGACCATGTTGACACAGGGTACCTCAGTGGAATGCTCCCAGAACTGATGAGTTGAAATAGCACTGTATAAACCATGGGTTTTCCATATACAGTGTTGGGTGTCTTTAGATAGCTAATGATGTGGGAAATAGTTTTGTGTCATTGGTGGTGTAGTACACTGGTTGCTGAATAAAGATCTTGTAGGATTTGCAGTTCCTTTTGCTGAACTGTTAGAACAGAGGAGCAGTTGAACTTATCTTTTGGAGTCAGTAAACGAGAAAATAAAATTGAACCCTGTTCCAGTAGCATTGGTCAGACTACACGCGTTTCCTTCACCTCTCGGATATTTCCGCCTTTTGGTGCATTTGGGGGGTTTCTTACAGACATATTTAATACTTTCATTGTATATCTTTAATGCCCACTTTTGCAAATTGCATATAAAAACCTAGAAAGTGTGACCAACCACCATGTTACTCCTTTAAGTCAGTTTCTCCAAGGGAAAGTACCACGCACAAGTCCTTCCCCTGCATATGCTTCCTCCCCCAGTTCACGTTGGTTTGCCGCCCTTAAATCTTTGTTTCTGTGGAAAAAAATTAATAAATATATATACAGATCCCTCCAAAAGTGTTGGAACAGCAAGGTCAATGCCTTTGCTTTTGCTGAACACTGAAGACAATTGAGTTTGAGGTCATGAGATGATATATCCAAATTTCAGCTTTAATTTCATATTGACGTATCATTTACCTTCTCCATCATACCACCCAATTTTTAGGTGAGCAAAAGTATTGGAACATGTGACTGACAAGTGTTTCTTGTTGCCCTGATGTGTCCTGTTAGATTGACTGGTTAAACAATAAATACTTCTGAATGTCTAATCTTGGTTACCCTAGTCTTAGTCTCTTGGTTACCTTACCTTAGTCCTCCCTCCTGATTTCCCCTGCCCCTCCTTTTGATATCCCTATCCTTGTCTAACCCCCCCCCCCCCAGAAAAAAAAAAAAAAAAATGCACTTATGATGACAACTATGTTTAGAACAGCATTTCATGTGTATTTTGCTAGTTTCTGGATGTGATGCTTTGACTTATGGTAGAACCTATGCACTTGTAAGTCGCTTTGGATTAAAAGCGTCTGCCAAATGACTAAAATGTAAAATGTAATGGTTTTAGCCTTGGGTTTTGCCTGTGAAGACTGCGTTTGTGTTCGAAAAGATAACCCAATTTAAAAACCAGACAGCTGTCTTTGGGAGAAAAGAAAGCCATTCTGAGGTATAGAAACGATCAGAGACCATCGCACAAGCATTGGGGACAGCTTGTACAACCACTTGGAATGTCCTGAAAAAGAAAGAAACCGCTGGCGTACTGAGCAACAGACATCGAACGGCTCGACCGAGGAAAGCAACAGCAGTTGATGAGAGAAACATTGTGAGAACTGTGAAGAATCAGTGACATCACAAACACAAACAGCCTGCTGGGCAGGGGTGGAGGTATCTCAATCAGCCGTTCGAAGAAGACTTAGAGAGCAGCAATGTAGAGGCTAAAGTGTGGAGAAAGAAGGGATCTGATCATGATCCAAAACATACAAGCTCATCCGTGAAGCACGGTGGAGGAAGTGTCACAGCTTGGGCTCGCATGGCCGGTACTGGATTGAGCTCACTAATCTCTATTGATGATGATGTAACCCGGGATGGTAGCAGCAGGATGAATTCAGAAGTCTACAAAAACATTCCGTCTGTCAACTTACGGAGGAATGCATCCAAATTGAGAGGGACTTGCAGCAAGGCAATGACCCAAAACACACTGCCAACACAACGGACTTCACCAGACATGAACCCAATTGAGCATGCATGTCACCTCCTGAAGAGAAACCGCAAAAACAAACAACAACTGAAAGAGGCTGCAGTAAAAGCCTGGAAAAGCATCACAAAAGAAGAAAGCAACAGTTTGGTGATGTCAATGGGTCGCAGGCAGGATGCAGTTATTACAAGCAAGGGATATGCTACCAAATATTTAGTGTTATTTGCTTT
>NC_083770.1:40792953-40827953 GCF_963514075.1 Conger conger
TCAGGCAGGTGTGTGCAGGTGAGACACAGTGTACCTGTATCAGGCAGGTGTAGCACCCTGTGCAGGTGAGACACAGTGTACCTGTATCAGGCAGGTGTGTGCAGGTGAGACACAGTGTACCTGTATCAGGCAGGTGTGTGCAGGTGAGACAGTGTACCTGTATCAGGCAGGTGTAGCACCCTGTGCAGGTGAGACACAGTGTACCTGTATCAGGCAGGTGTGTGCAGGTGAGACACAGTGTACCTGTATCAGGCAGGTGTGTGCAGGTGAGACACAGTGTACCTGTATCAGGCAGGTGTAGCACCCTGTGCAGGTGAGACACAGTGTACCTGTATCAGGCAGGTGTGTGCAGGTGAGACAGTGTACCTGTATCAGGCAGGTGTAGCACCCTGTGCAGGTGAGACATAGTGTACCTGTATCAGGCAGGTGTAGCACCCTGTGCAGGTATTGGCTGAGCTGGTCCACAGGAAGCTGCATCGTTGCTCTCACCGATCGGGTCCCGGGTACGAACCCGGAGAGGGGGAACCCCAAAACGCCTTCCAGTTCCTTCAGAGCTACCGCGGGGTCCCCAACCTGCGGAGCACAGCGTGTGAGTGTGTGTGTGAGAGTGTGTGCGTGTGTGTGTTAGGGACACAGATCACATGGCCCTGTATAATGCCCAGCTCCCATAAGGGAGATACCTTTCCTTCGTACACTCACTAGTCAGGGAGAATGTAATTGTTAAATGTCACCATTTCCTGTTTTGTGGAAGTTTGTAATCAATAATGTTAATCTTTAGTCCGCGGAAAGATAAAGTATCAACCATAATTTGCACGCACGGACACGCGCGCTCGCGCGCGCACACACACACACACACACACACACACACACACACAGATAACCACAGACATATATACACACAAACAGACACACACACTAGGGAGTAACATGCTCACTTTAATGGTGTGCATGCCCAGTTGGGCTGCGGCTTTAAGGTTGCCCCCGATATCGTCCAGGAACACGGTGGCTTGTGGGGACACCCCCAGCCGGTCCACACAAAGATGGTAAATCCGGGCGTCAGGCTTGCACACGCCCTCCAGACACGACTCCACTATCTGCAACAACAAAGCCATTAGTGCACCAATCAGACGAAGGAACAGACCCTACACCACAGAGCCATAATGGAGTGTGTCACAGCTACTGAGCTATAAATATGGCAGGATGAAGTTATGGGTTATGTTTGCAACTCAGGGATTGCAGGTTCGATTCTTAGCTAGGGCATTGGCATTGCCATTGCGCTCTTTAGCAGAGGTACTTAAAACATAATTGTCACACATATAGCTTATGTGAATGGATATTTTCTGTTTAAGCCAATCATGATTATTTGTATGTTCCTTCGATTTGAAGCGCTTTGGATTACAATCTTTACATGAAAACGTAGTTTACAAATGCAGCTACTATTATTATTAGGTCAGTCTGGACAAAGGGGTGCTAAGCTAATATCATGTAAAGCAATGCAAAGCAATAATGCATTTGGTTTATATATTGCTTTTCATCATTTAGAGATAATCTTCTGTAGTTGTACAGAAGCTACCAATAAAACAGTCAAAGTACAAAGCAGTGCAGAAATATAAAATCACAGGTACAACAGTAAGCTGTATCTGCCCGCTGCTCCTAAGTAACTAGGATGGGTCAAATACAAAAGGCAAATTACCCCACAGGGTTCAATAAATAGAAATTGGCAAAGGATAAATTCTGCACAGACACTTGGAAGTATTTTTTCACACACACAGTGTGGTCACTGTGTGGAATAACTTGCCAGGACACGTAGTGGGGGCAGAAACACTGAGGGCTTTCAAGACCAGGCTTGATACGGTGCTAGAAACAATTGAGCTTTTAGGGAAACTGCGCATTAGGTACACTTTAGTGGGAGGAAAAAGAGAGAGCATTGCTGGGCTGAATGGCCTGTTCTTGCCGTTACATTATGTTTTATTATGTTAGATCTTCTTTTCCTAATATGAAGTTATGAATGCGCTCAGTCTCACCACGTCGAAGGCGGAGCGGTCGAGGGGGAGGAAGGTGGCGCCGCCCTGCAGGAAGAAGTTGTTACTGAGCACGGCGGTCTTCAGGCCCTCGGCCCGCACACACTGCACCGCCTGCATCAGGGCCGGGCGGGGCCGCGCCATGGGGCCCGTCGTCAGGGCCTGGAGGAAGGAACCTGCCGACACCGGGGAGCCTGCCTGTGTGTGTGTGTGTAAGTGAGTGTGAGAGTGTATGTGGGTGAGAGTGTGCGAGCGTGTTTACAGTGTGTTTGTGTGTTAGTGTATTTGTGTGTGTGAGTGTGCGTAAAAGAGAGCGTGTGTGGGTATGTGCATGTGTGAGTATGTGTGTGTGGGTGAGAGTGTATGAGTGTGTGTGTGAGCATTTGTGAGTGTGTGTAACAGAGAGTGTGTGTGTGTGTGTGTGTGTGTGTATGCGAGCATGTGTGAGTGTGTGTAAGAGAGAGCATGTGTGTGTATGTGCATGTGTGTGTGTGTGTGAGAGAGAGAGTGTATGTGTGTGTATGAGTGTGTGTGAGAGCATGTGTGAGTGTGTGTAAGAGAGAGAGAGAGAGAGAGAGAGAGAGAGAGAGAGAGAGAGAGAGAGAGAGAAAGTGTGTGGTGGGCAAACAGGGAGAAAGGACAGCTGTTATTTTTTTCCTATAGTTATTCATTTGTTTAATTGTTAGACACACAGCAAAAAAAGCACTGCAATAAGGAAGTGAATCTGTGAACTACACTACTCACTATCTGTGAGCACTCCTCACTGAAAGCCTCCACAAACTCTTCTGCTCCCAGCTCTCCGCGCATGAACTTCCTCCAGGCGTTCCCTTCGCCACCCGTTCTGATGGCCTGGCCGATCGTTCCCTTCGGAACGCCGTTCTGCTGCTCCCATTCTGAGAGATGTGTTGGGGGAAAGGGGAATTACATTAACCGAGAACTGCTTTGTTCGTGGATACAGAAACCAGGTTGCAACCGCAAGAGTAAATCGCCCTTACCAGCTGCCTTGTGGTAGGGTGAAGGTAGTAGCACACCTCCCATGTCGAAAACAACGGCTTTGTAGCGTGACCCCGCCGGTTTGGTGCACAGGTGACATCTTGGCACCTGTTGCCAGCGAGCTTGGTGCACCAAAGATCGTGAGAGACACAGAAGCCGGGTACCGAAAGTCATAGTGACAGAACCCTGGGATATTAAATAAATAGAACAGTTAGAGTTATCCCAGCGACGACAAAAATGTTATTCCTGATGCACATAGGCAGGCATGTGACAGTATCGGACCAACACAACACGTTAAATAGGTTGCAAATTGAACGTTTGTCTCAATCGATACGCAAAAGTAGTAGCCTACATTAAACATTTAATTCGTATACACAATTGAACCACTCATAATCCAGTGTTATTCAGATGTGATATAATACTCGGAAAACAATATGACGACCATTTGTAGTTGTAAAAGTGATTAATAAATAGATGAAAACAAAAGACGAAAACCCAAAAGTCAGTTAGCTATGCTAGCTAGGCGAATTATTCATGAAGATTTGTAAAATGGTAGCAGGTTATGAGGGGATATAAAGCAACACCGGATATACTATAATTTGGCTAACAGGCAAAGAAACACTCGCTACGCAAATGTAAGATATTGTTCGACGCTATGCATACATCGTTAGACTTTGCATGTTGTGACCAAACAAAACTTAACTAATTAGTTGGGTTTGACAGCCAGTCAGTTGCAATCATTTTACCTCTGGTTATCTTCTGTTCGACAATATATTCCGACACTAGGCAATTAATGTAACCTCGCTATCTAGCTGGCTGGCATTATATCAAATTCTTTCCCAATTTAAGCGTGTCACCTTCGCCCCGCTTTTAAACCTGAATGTGATCACAGACAGTAGTAATAATATTTGAGGACGGAGTGAACTGAACTGGGACCCGGACTGACCCTGATCATGTGATCAGGGACGAACTGAAGGTCTTGTCACGTGGAACTTCTGAAAGGATTCGTTCTGTACTCGGATGTCTATGGTTGAGTAAAGAAACATATCCAAAGTTATAAGGATATAAAGCTTTTTTCATTCGCCGATGTTTTATACATGCAAACAACTATGCTAAATATAAAGCCAATTTTTTTTTTTCATAGAAACCAGATTATTATATTACATTACATTACATTATTGGCATTTGGCAGACGCTCTTATCCAGAGCGACGTACAGTTGATTAGACTACGCAGGAGACAATCCTCCCCTGGAGCTATGCAGGGTTAAGGGCCTTGCTCAAGGGCCCAACGGCTGTGCGGATCTTATTGTGGCTACACCGGGATTAGAACCACCAACCTTGTGTGTCCCAGTCATTTGCCTTAACCACTACGCTACAGGCCGCCCTGATTATATCTACATCATATAATTATGTTTCTATGCAAGCTATATGTAAAGTGATATATTTAGGCTTTTGTGTAATGTGGGAGAAAGTGGAGTAACATGCAAAAAATTGAAAATTAAGTGCTGATTTCGATTATTTTTATTTCAACTTCAACGGTTCGATATTTGCTGCAGCTAGCGACAGTGACCAGTAGAGGGCGGAGCAGCATCGTAGTAGGTTATTATTCTCAAAAATGGCCGTCACAGGTGCTTTCTGTGATGTCACATTCCATGTAAAAAAAAAAAAAACGAAAAAAAGAAGGTATTATTTAAAACCCTGCTGAGCTTCTATATTTATTCCGGTTAGACTAAAGATTTTGCTCAGTTATGTGTTTCCACCTATTGCCATTGCCATCCACAGTGCAGTTACTCCACTAAATGGACAGATTATTCTTTGATTACACGTGTATTGTTCAATAAAGCCCCAGAGGGTATGGGGCAAACACAGAGTGACCTAGAGGTGCCAGAGATACCAGCTGGAGAAAAGACCTGCAAGAGAAGGAAGAGGAAGATGAAAGGGTGGAAGCAGAGGAGGAGATTCCTACGGTTCATGACCGTCCTGTACTGCTGTGTCCTTCCTGACGAAATGGAGCAAGACCTCGAAGACCAGGAGGAACCTGGGGAGGAACTTGAGGAGGAACCTGAGGTCACTGAGAGCCAGACTGAGACTCCATATTGCCATGAACCTGGACACCTGGACACACTGGACTGGACATTAGAGCAGCCTGTGGCAATGACAAGTCTTATTTTGGTGGTTTAAACAAGTCAGTAAATGTGCTGCCACTGGTTTATATTGCACTGTGAGATGGAAATTTATTCACTGTCTCATCAAGTAAAGTCTAATAAAATCCTCTATTTATGCGTAACCCACAAGCAGGCAAGCTCTCCGTTATATGCAAACTGCTTTTAATAGTATACAACTACAATTGGCCAGTCTGAAATTAGTTTTTAATGCTAATAAAACAAAGCATGTGTTTTTTTTCTCCACAGAATGTGTACTGATGCTCATTTATCTACCCTGAACAATGTCGAAATCGAATGTGTCCAACATTATAAGTATGAATGTATAAGTACGAATGTGTCCAACATTATAAGTATGAATGTATAAGTACGAATGTGTCCAACATTATAAGTATGAATGTATAAGCACGAATGTGTCCAACATTATAAGTATGAATGCATAAGCACGAATGTGTCCAACATTATAAGTATGAATGCATAAGTACGAATGTGTCCAACATTATAAGTATGAATGCATAAGTACGAATGTGTCCAACATTATAAGTATGAATGCATAAGTACGAATGTGCCCAACATTATAAGTATGAATGCATAGGTACGAATGTGTCCAACATTATAAGTATGAATGCATAAGTACGAATGTGTCCAACATTATAAGTATGAATGCATAAGTACAAATATGTCCAACATTATAAATTTGAATGTATAAGTACGAATGTGTCCAACATTATAAGTATGAATGTATAAGTACAAATATGTCCAACATTATAAGTTTGAATGTATAAGTACGAACGTGTCCAACATTATAAGTATGAATGTATAAGTACGAATGTGTCCAACATTATAAGTATGAATGTATAAGTATGAATGTGTCCAACATTATAAGTACTTAGGGGCGGCCTGGAGCGTAGTGGTTAAGGTACATGACTGGGACCCACAAGTCGGTGGTTCGATCCCCAGTGTAGCCTCAATAAGATCCGCACAGCCATTGGGCCCTTGAGCAAGGCCCTTAATCCTGCATTGCTCCAGGGGAGGATTGTCTCCTGCTTAGTCTAATCAACTGTACATCGCTCTGGATAAGAGCATCTGCCAAATGCCATTAATGTTATGTAATGTAATTAATGTATCTGGTTAGATCATGATTTCTCATTCAAGTCACGTCTTCCCTAGAGCGATGGAGGAAGCAACATGGTATTTTATTTGTTTATAAAGTGTTGCATGCCATAAGCTTCCTTCTATTTTACAAAACTTATTTTATTGAAGGTTTCAAAATATAATACTAGAGCTCAGGACTGAATTAATTTAGATAGACCTCGTTTAAGAACCAAATTGGGGTAAAACTGCCTTCAGTGTTTCTGCTCCAAATTTGTGGAATGCAGCTCAGGAATCACTTCAGCTAACATCACTGGTATTGTAATCACCCTTGTAATCACAGAGTGAGCATACTTACTGGCTGCCTGGCTTAAGCTTCCCTACTCCTCAATTTCACATTTAAAAAAAATAACTCTGTAAAAACAAAAAGTACACAGAAACAGACCAGGCCCACCACAAAACAAGGAAACATGTTTACATTTTTCCACAATCATAATCGTCTAAGTAAATAAAACAGCAAATACAGTTTATTATTCTTAAATGTACCATGAAACTGAAGTCCCCTGTGACTCTACAAAGGCAGGCGCTATAGTAACAGAAGTTTGGCCCGGGTTGCCAGGTGCACTCTCAGATCCTTTTTGTGTGCAGAGTTTTCCTCTCGCTGTGATTCCCCGGGTCTCTCTCTGTTCTAGCGGGTGGTCGCCGTGGTGATGAAGAGGCTGCAATAGTCCCGCAGCTGCTCCTGTAAAGCTGACGCTACCCCTTTAAGAAGAGGCTCCGCCCTCAAAGACTAGGCTAGCTTCTCAGAGCATTTGTGGAATGCAGCTCAGGAATCACTTCAGCTAACATCACTGGTATCTGTAGAATATTTTAAACAACTGGTAGTTAATTTATTAGAGGAAGGTACATGTATGTGCATGGCCTAACCTTCCATGTGATCTTTTCTTAGGACATGTTCTATGAATATGGGTATATATATATATATATATATATATATGTATGCAAAAATGTGTGTATGCTTACATGTGTATGTTTGCATATGTGTATTTATGTGTTTGAGAATGTGTATATGAATATATTATTATTCATTGTTATTATTCCTTTTTTACACCCCTTATATATACTATACTTGGTTTATAACTGAAGTATAATTCTTTCTGTATATCTTATAGTTCTCCATATAATTTACTTTAATTGTCTATTTTTGGTTTTGTCATTGTATGGACGCAGGACCCCCCTGAAAAAGAGGCTTCGGTCTCAGTGGGGTCCCCCTGCATAAATAAAGGATAAATAAAAATCTAATAAAAACAAACAGATGTAATGAAAAACAAACCATAATTCTGACCCGCCTCAGACAATCCCGTTTACTGTAAATGCACAATCATATTCTCCAGCACACACCTGTTTTTCACGATGTTCTTTATTACAACAATATAGGTCAGGAGATCTGAAAATGGGTCGGAGTGGCAGTGGGAGGAGATTGTGACATAAACTGGGCTCAGGATCACAGCACGGGGCCGAACAGGAAGCCCGGATTCCCTTTCCAAGCTCCACTCCCATAATTATGGGAGATGACCCAGTTTCCAGAGAGTGAGGCCCACGGTCCGGCCATCGAACTGTTGAGCCGAGCAGTGTGTGTGTGGGTGGCGGGTTATGCTTGCACAATGTTAGCAATAACGAGGGCCACATTGTGGTGAGACATCTGTGGCAGAGCAGAAACAGTCTGTGAAAAGTCCCTTGTAATCACAGAGTGAGCATACTTACTGGCTGCCTGGCTTAAGCTTCCCTACTCCTCAATTTCAAATTTTTAAAAAAATAACTCTGTAAAAACAAAAAGTACACAGAAACAGACCAGGCCCACCACGAAACAAGAAAACATGTTTACATTTTTCCACAATCATAATCGTCTAAGTAAATAAAACAGCAAATACAGTTTATTATTCTTAAGTGTACTATGAAACTAAAGTCCCCTGTGACTCTACAAAGGCAGGCGCTATAGTAACAGAAGTATGGCCCGGGTTGCCAGGTGCACTCTCAGATCCTTTTTGTGTGCAGAGTTTTCCTCTCGCTGTGATTCCCCGGTCTCTCTCCGTTCTAGCGGGTGGTCGCCGTGGTGATGAAGAGGCTGCAACAGTCCCGCAGCTGCTCCTGTAAAGCCGACGCTACCCCTTTAAGAAGAGGCTCCGCCCTCAAAGACTAGGCTAGCTTCTCAGAGCTGTGGCGACCTGGCGAGTGGTCAGTCAGTCCCAGAGTTCTCGGGGGTGTGTGTTGCCATGGCGTCGCCGTAGTGACCGCTCCCTAGCGACACCTCCCTAGGTGCAGAGGTCCATGGAGCTCAGGGTGTTGTAGCCCTTCTTCTGTGAGCGCAGCAGGGGAGTCTGGGTATCGATGTGGCGCACGGCTTTGCTGCTGAGTGTGCGGAAGTCCTGCTGGGTCCAGCCGTATACCAGGCAGTTCAGCAGTCCCTGAGAGCCTGAGGTGAGGGCCTGGGAAGGGGAAATCAGGGAGACTGAGCAACACAACGTCCAATCACACGCACACAAATACCACAGCGTCCAATCACACGCACACAAATACCACAACGTCCAATCACATGCACACAAATACCACACGCATGCACACGTCCAATCACACGCAGGCAAATACCACACATCCAATCACCCGTACACAAACACCACACGCATGCACACGTCCAATCACACGCACACAAATACCACACGCATGCACACGTCCAATCACACGCAGGCAAATACCACATGCATGCAGACGTCCAATCACACGCACACAAATACCATATGCATGCACATGTCCAATCACATGCATATAAATACAAACGCACGCACACAATACAAACACACACACACACACACACACACACAAATAACCCATACATACATACCACCACACACACAAATAGCATATATATACAGACAAATGCACATACATACAGTACACACCTGTAATATGTACAGAATGTAGCCCACCCATCCTTGCACTGTGTTTGGGGCAAACAGGATGATGGTGGCGAGGATGATAGCTGAGAGAAAGGGAAACATAAACAAATCATAGTCACTCAGACGAGCTGGATAATCTAAAACACAAGTCAGAGTCACTCAGAATCCACCACTCAGCTGGATAAAGTGAAACAGGAACTGTGCATGAAAAAGTGCATGAGAATGCTAGTAATCATCTGACTTCCCGTTGAGGGGAAACCCTCATCCATCTCCATACCACAAAAATCATAAAATTTGCTGAGGGGAAGTACAGAGATCCTCTGTAGATTTAACTACAGGGCTGCACGGGTTTAACAGGTGCAGGTTTAATTCCAGGGTTAGGGTTGGGTAGAGGGCAGGGTTAGGGGTATAGGGTTAGGAATATGGGCGGCCTGTAGCGTAGTGGTTAAGGTGCATGACTGGGACCCACAAGGTCGGTGGTTCAATCCCTGGTGCAGCCACAGTAAGATCCACACAGCCGTCGGGCCCTTGAGCAAGGCCCTTAACCCTGCATTGCTCCAGGGGAGGATTGTCTCCTGCTTAGTCTAATCAACTGTACGTCGCTCTGGATAAGAGCGTCTGGCAAATGCCAATAATGTAATGTAATGTAATGGGTATAGGGGCAGTACCTGGGCCCCAGCAGAAGAAGAACGCAGATGGGTACAGCACCATCCTCCTCTCCAGCACGCGTAGCACAGCCCACTGCCGGCCGCCCAGGACACCGCTGGAGGTGGCACAGCGCTTATACAGCCCACGTGCCCTTCCCATGAGCACCTGGGGCAGAGCAAACGCACACACACACACGCAGAACAGAAAGCACAATGATTAGTTCTGCATTCACAGCAGCACTTAGGAAAGCAACTTACCCAGCTTAAACTGATTCTTCATGTTATTGGATTTCATTACTTTCTTGCATTTGACTAAGCGCGCCTGGTGTTTTGGACCATCATGAAATGATCCCAAAAGTGTAAACCCAAGCTTAATTGCAGCGGGCAAGATCAACAGAGCATAGAAATGTATTTGAATCCAAAGCAAATACTATTTGAACCCAGGTGTGCTGGATATTGACTGAATTCGTTATGGTCAGGTACACTGCTCATGGGCACATCGGCAGTGCCTCGGTTAAGAGTTGAGCCTGCAGCCCCAGAGTGACGGGGCCCGGTCCTCTCGCCGCGACGGCACTCACCACGATGCCCAGGAAGGTGAGGAGGAAGGCGGAGAGGAAGATGGCGGTGCTGTAGACCTGGACAGCATAACAGGCAGAGCTGCTCCCCTTCCTGTACCAGGGGGAGGAGTACAGCGGGCCTGTGTGCATCAGGAGGCACCTGTACACGTGACACCAATGGACCAATCAAAACACAGCATGCAACAGACTGGACCAATCAATACACACCACTCAACGGACCAAACGAAACATGCAAGGGCCCTCTTCCTCGAGTGACAATGATTTTTTTGTCTGTTTTGGGAGCCTCTCCTTCTCATTTTGCCACTAGAGAGGTCGCGCATGATCTTCTGGCTATAAACCCCAGATCCTCCACAGCTGAGGATAACCTAGACCCCCTTTTTTAAAACTAGCTACCCCGCTCATTGCTGAATATGTTGCAGATATGTTTCAACAGTCAGTTGTGTCTGGTGTTCCCCTTACAGTCTCTAAAAGTGCTTATGTGTTGAAAAGGTTGATTGATTTCTGTCCAGGAGATGCTGACAGATATCTGAACGCGTCTAATACCCCTCAATGCAGACAGCTGCCATACTACAGTAAGACTTTCAACAGTGCAGTGGGTAAACTTCATTTTATTGACCAGGCTTTTGTGTTCACAAATCCAATCCCAAGAGGTTCACTTAAAATGTAAAGCTAAGGACACTTTGCGCTGCAACACATCCTGTCACGGGGGAAATCCCGACGTATTCCTTGTCCTTAATCAATGCTTCCCACAGGGTGAACCTTGGCTGCCCAGTGTCCTCGGAGTTAAACAACCGTCGATTTGAAACGCATTCCTGAAGACCACAGGGAACGTCAGTCCCTAACCTAACGCGCTAACGACAGAGCGTTTTTGGCGTAGGTCGTGTAACAATGAGAGCTTTGTTACTGTCAGTCTAAAGAGCTTTAATGACACAGAATGGCCCGTCTTCATGTGGAAGAGGAACAGCAACAGAACAGAGGGGGTTCCCAGACATTAGGGACGGACCCCTGCTGTGAAATTCAGCTTTACCTGCTTGGTCAGCTTGAAAACCGAGCTGGTCAAGCTGGTCTTAGGTTGTTTGGCTAGGTATGAGATGGTCAACCAGCTAGTGCTGGTAGCTTCTCTGAGCTGGTCAACCAACTAAACCATGTTGAGCTGGGAGCTGGTCTGAACTGGTCAACCAGCTACCAGCTGCCTCAATATCTAGCTTGAGTGTTTTTTTTCAGCAGGGACGTACTTATAGGGCCGGCTGAAGTTAGTGTAGCAGTCCTCAAAGTTCCCCACGGTGAACACCGGCACCATGAGAATCACCGGGACCAAGCTGAGGGGGTACAAAGGTCACAGGTCAGATGGTGCAGAGGTCATCAAGGTCAAACTCAACAGGAAATAACTGCATCAGGACCGTGACAGAGGAGCAATGCTGAACAGACCATGGTCAAACACGATGTTTGGAACAATTGAATGCTTTAGACTGCAATTAAAACCACCAAGGATTACTGCTCACTTCATAAGAAACCTATTTTCAACAATATTCACAACAACATTTAACATGATTGTATATTTTAGCTAACACATTTCAAGTCACTCTTTGTTAATAGCTTCTTAAATTATTTCACATTCACACTTGATTCATATCCACCAGTCATCCCCACTTTAATTTCTTTCACTTTCACTTACCTCATACGGTAATTTGTTTGATGTTTTACAAAATGCCACTTACAGGAAATCCATTTCTCAGAAGTCATTTGTTTTTTTATATTTGTGCAGTAATAGCGTGTCATGTTTGTGTGCGCGTGGGAGGAGTGTGGGTTTTACAGCATGTGGGTCAACATGAAGGCTGGCATCAACGACCGCAACACTCACAATGATAGGACTGCGAAGATGCTTCCAAATGAGCTCGCACTCCTGGAGAACTGAAACAGACCAGCACATGAACATGTTAACCAGCCAAACTTCACCATGTTAAGTAGGATAACTTGACCATGCTAACCAGAATAACCTGACCATGTTAACCAAGAGAACGTTTCCATGTTAACCAGCAGAATTACACCATGTTATCCAGAAGAACCTGACCATGTTAACCAGAATAATTTGACCATGATAAGCAGGAGAAGTTGACCATGTTAACCGGGGGAACTTTGCCATATTAACCATCAGAATTTTACCATGTTAGCCTGCAAACTTCCCCATGTTAACCAGCAGGATTTGAAGTGGAGTAATGTTACATGTTACAAGTCAGTGTGGTTTGGGCCTACCTGAGTGTTGTAGCCATTCAGACTTCCGTGGTATTTCTCTTTCAGGCCCCGGTAGAGAACCAAAATGTAGTTCAGCGTGTAGAAAAACGAGGACAAGTAAAATATCTGGAGGGAGAGAGAGAGAGGACAAGTAAAATATCTGGAGGGAGAGAGAGAGAGCAGCAGTGCAGAGAGACTTTCACAAAAGAAAAGAGAGACACAGCTGCCATGGTGCAGTAAGACGTTCAACTCTGCACTGTGGGTAGACTTCATTTTAAAAGACAGGCTTTTGTGTTCACAGATCCAAACAAACACCTAATACCCTTCCAGAGATTAGAGTTTTAGCCTTTTGACACGTACTGCTAACCACTGCATTTAATCAGCACATTTATGGTCCTGGTTGACAGGTGTCACTGAAGATTATGATAGACAGGAGTCACTAAGGATCCTCCAAAGAGTGATGGGTGTTTCTGAATGCTGAGGTTGGGGTACAATTTCCTCAGTACCCGAGGGTGCTCTTGAACATCAGGTAAACAAGTTCATACTTTTTTTTGGCAAGTATTATAAGGCCAAGAAAATTGCCATTACCACACATGCTTCAAACAATGCCAGACATGCCAAGTCATGGGATTTCTGAAACATTCCCAAAAGTGTTTTGAGAATGCAAGGTGTCAGATTTCATATGCAGCCAAGTGGGAAAACCCTCACGTGGGACGCCACGTGAGCTCTCAGAATGAACGCACAGGTGATCATACCTCTTCTGCCGCCAAGTGAGGTGGCACCAAAACACTGGCTCAGGGAAGCAGCCAAAACAAATATTTGTGGCCTATTTCTGTGGAGCCAGGAACACAGTGACTGCTCAGCCATCCCAGAGGTGTCCAAGAAGGTGTAAGGCGGGTAAGAACCGGAAAGCAGGGCAGGGTGGCACGTGGCAGTGTGGTACAATGGTTAGAAAACAAGGCTTAGAAAAGTCCCAGGTCAAATGCTAGCCTTGAGCAAGGCACTTAACATGACACTTTTTTTTACATCCAGCTATAACTTAAAGGAGAGTACGCTGAAATCCAGTCATGCAGTTTAAACCAGCCTAAGCTGATCATGATGGTTTAAGCTGTTTTTACACTTTTAGGTGGTCAACCAGCTGACCAGTCTAGCTAGTCAGCAAGGCCACCAGTTGACCACCACCAGTTAGAAGTGTTGAAACTGCGACTTTAACCCATCTCAGACCAGCTGAGAATCCCAGCTGGTCCTAGCCGGAATTATTAGCAGCCAGTATTTTCCTAAATCCCTGCTGCAACCAGGGAAGTAAATAGCAGGTTTTGTGATGACAGGGATGGGAAGCTGGTGTTAGGGTCTGGTGCCAGCTTTGCCCTTTCCTCTGATACCACCAGACATCCTGCCAGGACCAGCCATCCAGACCATCAGGGGGCCCCGTAGGGCCCCGTAGTTCACGCCTTTTCCCTCTACCTCCCCAGTGTATTTTTTTTACTTTATCCAGCCAGTGGAAACAGAGGCAGCCTGCTCTCCTTTTCCAGTCTCCCTTTCCTTCCCATTCTTCCGGAAGGTTCTTTATTCATTCTAGCAGGCGTCTCTCTTCATTGTTCTGGTCACGTCTGCGAGTCATGAACTCCGTCAACAGACAACCGCAGGCGCGCCGAAAAATTCTTTCTGCAATCTCGACCATGAATGACATACTGTTCCAAGTGCCACCAAACATTTGATGTCTGAAGCACACGTCGCAAAGCAGTAACACCTTGTATTTCTGTTTTTCTGTGTGATCTGCAGTACCGTTTTCATTTGGACATTTCATGTAGTATTAATGCCTGCAAGAGATGAATCCTCACCTTTGCGCAACCAACAGCACTTGTTGAACACTTCTGAATAAATATTTGGATAGGGAGAACTACCCCAACCCCACACACTACACACTCACGCCTACACACACTTTTTCGTTCTCTATTTCAGCATCAGTGTAGACACTCGTGATGTTTCACTTGCTATATGCCTCAGTGGACTCAGACACCAGAGGCCACCGCAGACGCTGCTATCAGTAAATCCGTTTGGGCGAAACCAAAAAACTATTCAAGGAGGTAAGCGAGAACAAACGGACGAGAACAGGTTAAATGAGACTAGGCGCCTATGTGAAGATCAGTGCGCGTAATGCTCTTAGGTTTCCTTATCACACACCTCAGAGAAGATTGTGATGGCAGGTACGTGGTCTGCACCGGGGTTGTCAGGGCTTCCAGCGGACTGGCTGTATCATGGCTGTTCAGCTGGAAGCCTGGCCTTCTAAGTGAGAGGTTGCAGGTTCCAGTCCCAGGTGGGACACAGCCATTGTATCCCTGAGCAATGATCCTCAATCTAAATTACTTTAGTAAAATTACTGGGGCAGCCTATAGCCAAGTGGCTAAGGTACATGACTGGGACCTGGAAGGCTGGTGGTTCAAGCCCAGGTGTAACCATGATAAAAACCTGCACAGCTGTTGGGCCCTTGAGCAAGGCCCTTAACCCAGCAATGCTCGCCCGCATCTAAGTTGCTTTGGAAGAGTCACGTTTCCATTCTGACATACAGGTATGTGGGCCAACAGGTGTGACAGGAAGCGCCCGTGTTCCCTCTAAGGATGTGTTAGACATCACCATGGAAACACGTGTAACACTTGGCTTCAGAAAGAGCACCTTTTCGATGAAACAGTGATGCCACACACCCATTTTAGCACATAATACGACGAGCCATGACTTAGCAGGATTATGCTTGCTGCACCTCACAGTACAGTGAGTGTTTGCAGCAAGTTTGGCTTCAAGCTGTAGAACTGCTGTCCAAAATCTACCCCCTTCCTGCTCATCATCAAAGGTTAGCGTGGGGATGGGGGATGGGGGCGGGGGGGTCGGCCTCAGAAGCCTTCTGCCCTAGTGTATCCCCCCCCCCCCCCCCCCATCTCCCTGCCTGGCTGGGTAAAAGGGGTCCCAAACATTCACCCCAAATATCCAGATTTCCTGGTCCAGAGCATCTGATGTGCCTCTCGACAGGGACAGTCCTGTGTGTCTCCCATCCTACTGAGTTCAGAGTGATTGCCTTCAAAGAGGTCAGGCAATCATCCTCCAAGGTAATAACACCAGGCAGGTAAAGAGCTTCTGATACAGTAAAAGAAAATCTGTGATCTCCCTTCTGAGGCAGTCTCTCTGATTCAAACCACAAACTGACCTCTCCTGCTATACTTCTGACATCACACACACACACACACACACACACACACACACACACACACACACACACACACACACACACACACACACACACACACACACACACACACACACACTGTAGCACGGCATGGCAACACAGAGATTAAAGTGAAATTAAACTGGGAATTTTTACCCCAAGGTAGAATTTCACCAGCTCACTCAATCTGCTCAATACAATCAAAAACAGATGTGACTGCTCCCAAAAACATGATTCAACCAGGAATGAAGGCTGGGCTGGATCAGGAATGCTTTTCAAAACTAAATCCATCCATGTGAAAGACTTTACAGCCTCTCACGAAATGGCAGTGCACGTTACACACAGCAATGCAAAACCTCCTTTTCAAATGCACCACAATACTGCAGAAGTCTGCATTTGTATGCTTTTGTAGTTTTTACTTCAATGAGAATATGGCTGAATCAAAAGGAAACAAACAACAGCAGTGTTTGTTTATCACGCATAATTCTGGCAGCTATGCAACATTATTCCACTCTTACGCTTACATTGTCATCGACAATGACGAAGACCTCATCTAAAGGGGCAGAATGTCTGACTTTAGGCCTTAAACATGCACATGTGATCACGCTCCTTTACCTGAGACTAAACCAGGGGTCCCCTGGTCCTGGAGAACTGCAGGGTGTGCTGGTTTTATGTTTTCGCCTTAATACCAGCAGCCAATTCAGAAAGAAACCAGGCGAGGTGAGTTAACTGTGTAATTGACCGCTGTAATTGATCAATTAAGTACTGAGTAACAACTAAAGCCAAGGTTGCCTACCCCCGGGATAAATTATATAACCCGTCCTACCGTCAGTGTAAAAGCTGCAGTGTTCTGCAGTGTACAGGTTGTAGCGAACGTGTTGAAGGTAAAAGACTCACCTGTTGGACAGTATGCAGGTTGTAGCGAACGTGTTGCAGGTAAAAGACTCACCTGTTGGACAGTATGCAGGTTGTAGTGAACGTGTTGCAGGTAAAGACTCACCTGTTGGATGGTGTGCAGGTTGTAGCAGGTGGGGTGCTTCTCGCACACCTGAGTGAAGAGCACGGCTCCGATCAGCCAACTGAGGCTCAGCAGCAGGTCCATCACACTCAGGAGAAACAGTGGCAGCACCTGGGGAAGAGCAGGCGGAAGTTTCCGGAAGGATCAGCCAAACCATGCAGAACAAGGCCATCTTACCACAAGAACAAGAACAACTACAACGACAACCACAACTACGACAATTACAACAACCACAACAATTTCAACAACAAGAGCTACAACAAGAACAACTACAACAACAACCACAACTACAACAATAGCAACCCCAACAACTTCAACAACCAGAACTACAACAACAACAATAATAATAATAATAATAATAATAATAATAATAATAATATGCTATTTTAATTCTAAAAGTTGTTTATCCCAAATCGCAAATTCAATGAGTCATGAGGTGAATGACCTCATGTTAAGGTAATGGGAGTGTGACTGGACTACACACACCACTGTACACGTCCCTTTGTATGTATTACAGACAGGATTGTCTTTCACTCTGACATGCAGCGTATCTCCCACACTATCCATGTTTGCCTCACGTCTGGTCCAAAGCCAAAGGAAAGTGTGCATATTACCGTATGTGGACAATAGCCCTGTGTGTTTTATAGTCTCTGAAACCAGGAAAGTAATCACACACCCTGCAGGGTGTGGTGTAGGGCACGTGTTCATTTTCTAAAAACATTGACACTAAACTCGGCAGTTGGTCAACATTGACAAGGTAATTCTTTCACACACTGTATCTGAGCAAAACACGGACAGATTTGCATGAATAAAATGTCATGCCGCGTTTAAATGTCAAGAGCGTGAGATTTACAGCCTCTCGTGAGAACCTCATAGCCTGGTGTCATTCCTCACATGACACGCTTTCAGCAAATGCCTTTTATCTGATTACTTACAATACAGAACAAAATACAGGCACACAGATTAATGCGAGTGACAGAGAGAGACCAGGCCAACCACATTCACAGACCAGCAGGTGTATGTGCAAGCGCACGGTTAGCGTCTACAGAGACGTTAGCCCAGTGCTACTCCACTCCACATCCTGAGGGCCGCAGTGTCGGCAGGGATTCACTTCACCAACGCACCACAACCAGACCTGGGTCTAATACATGATGTTTCGGACTAAAATACTTTTTTGTGCTCGATTGATCTTGCCTGATGCAACTGAGCCAACCAAGAGGTCCAGAAGTCTGGGTTTTCCGTTTTTTAAGAGTATTTCATACTGTAGGTTCCATTACACCAGAAAAGCTCAGTGAAGTGCAGAAAAGTATTTGAATATTACGTATATTAAAATGAAGTAATTGATCCAGGCCTGCGTACAACCATGCAATACAAGACCAATGAACTTACTTCCGGAACTGAGAAGGTAAAATACTTTAAAATAGTAAACTCAGGAAGGGTAGTGCATGTGTAGCAGGGTTACCACGACAATGCTCTCTGATAACGTAACCCTCACATTTAAAAGAACGTTGTTGCCCATGGCTTGGGGTGATTTAGTCTTTAGCTACAACTAGCAACACGTTTGTCGAACACAAAATTTGGATGAGTGAGAGCCCGGGGTTCAAATCCCACCTCGGACTCGGGCAATCTCTCTCGTTACGCATGGTTGGAGCAAATACCTGCACACAGTGGGGCCCGCAGAACCTGAAGCGGTGGTTTAGTACTGGATTGTATTTGTTATGGATGTGCAGATTGGGTTCTGGTCTGTAAGCTTTATTATAAAACAGTATAATGTAAAAGGCACAGATAGTTACATGTGCGGCAGTAAAACTGCATTAGGCCTCTTTCTGCCGATAGATATACTGCCATGGACTGCATTTCCTCTGACTGTGGAATTAGACTTCAACTTAAAATGGAAATTATAGCTATGAGCGAAGATAATTATATTATTCTATTTGTGGAAAATTAGGGCACTAAATGTTCTTTCAACATGGTGCCTGCATTTCATGGAGTGTTCAGAAAGATAGCATTAGTAACAGAACTACAAGCCATGAGAGCTTTGGAGCAATCACAATAAGCCAGAGATTGAAGTTCCATATTGAAAAGTGATGGAAATTAAAATGTGTAAAAACGTGCAGGTGATAGGGGCGGTTTAAAATGCATATTTCTGCCCGTAACGCAGATAAACATAATTTCAGCCCCACTGCTGCAATGCTGGCGGCACGGATGGTGCAGTGGGTAGCATTGCTGCCTCACAGCAAGGAGGTCCTGGGTTTGAATCCCCATCAGCCGGGCCTCTCTGTGTGGAGTTTGCATGTTCTCCCCGTGTTCGCATGGGTTTACTCAGGGTACTCCGGTTTCCTCCCACAGTCCAAAGACATGCTGGTCAGGCTGATTGGAGAGTCTAAATTGCCCGTGGGTATGAGTGTGTGAGTGAATGGTGTATGTGCCCTGTGATGGACTGGCGACCTGTCCAGGGTGTATTCCTGCCTTTCGCCCAATGTTTGCTGGGGTACTCTCCAGCCCCCCTGCGACCCTGTTCAGGATAAGCAAATGGATGGATGGATGGATGTGCAATGCTGACTAAGCAAAACACGTGAGAAAAAAATGCTATTACCTCGGGTGTTCTGATCAGATTCTGGAAAGCGGCATACACGATAATGGAGCCAGAACCCAGTATGCTGTCAAGCAACAACAGAAAAGGGTTCTTATTATTCAACTTGTTAACAACAACAACAATAATAATAAAAATGAAATAATAATAATAATAATAATAATAATAATAATAATAATAATAATAATAATAGTAGTACCTTAGCACTGCCATAATCAGCTGTATCCATCGTACGTCAATATACACCTTTTGACAGAAGGAGAGAAAATATTTTCTGAAAATGTTTTTCTTTTAAGGAAGCCTCTTTCATGATGCAGACCATCAAAATGCCAGTACATGGCAAATGGTTAAATATTCGTAGCCTATATTTCGATATGACTTGGTCTACTTATTACACTTGGACTCAAACTCTTTATGGATTAAACTGACAATCATAAACGTGCCTCACGTGAACCTACGAGTTTACAACACGCGGGCACACCCGCATAAGTCAACAGCCATCTATTTTTAATACGATCGTGTGACTTTTTCAAAGGTAACTAAATATTATAATGGAAGGAGGAAGTACAATCTGGAAAGAAAACGCATTCCAAGTTGCCTTTCAATCATGATCTCCTGATACAGTTCATAAGTCAACCTGTGTTTGTCACTTTTGAAAATGAATTCAAACAGTACATCCAAGCCATTCATTACTCCAATAACTCCGAAGAAAAAAGAAACAAACTCTTTGCACATGTTATCAATTTAAGGCATTTACTTATTTTATTTTTTCTTTGTTACGAACCCCTGGCACCCATTAATGCTACTGTAATTCCTCTATTGCTTTCCATTTATTTATTTCACTTTATGAACGTTTGTCACATGCACTTGGAATAGTAAAATGATATAAGTTCTTAAGTGTTACACGGTATGTTAGGACTCTGATAGGCTACAGTGTAACTGTCCGGTTACACCGAAAGAATCTGTTCGTCTGCACGGCGGGCTATGCAAAGAAAACCACGTGGTCAGACGCGGAGAACAACGATTTTTTTTAGTTGAGCTTATCTGTGAATTTTATACATACATGGGCTACATTCATTAATTTACTGTTTCTCCAGTCCCTAAAAAAAAATATCAACGGAATCGTGGAATGTTCAAACCAACTAAAATCTGCATACTGTTAGATAGCCTGCTCCGAACACTTTCCGTACAGTATTCCCAATACAAGCCCTACAGTGCCTGCCTAATTACTAGATGCAAAACATACATTAAAATTTTTCGACGATGAAATCCATTGACCATGGACCATCTGAAGAATTACACAGAAAACCCGGTCAAAACTGTGATAACTGGATGACATTCCATTTAAAATAACCTTTAAATAATTCACATCATATAATATTATATAACCTAAGCAGAAGCGCTTTCCGCCGAGTTACACATTTAATTAACGTATTACCACATACAATTACAATCTCACTTTATTTAGGCTAAACTTTAATATTGCTATACTTACACTTGTCCAGTCTTCAGCCGTCGTAATATTTTCTTCGGTATTGTTTAAAAACAAAGACAGCATCGCTGCGGTAAAGATGCAGTCCACCCTAACTCTTAAATGCAAATTATATTGTAAAGTTGGACGCAGTGCAAGAACCAAACAACAAAACTTTCGTGTTTTTTTCTTTCTCGGAAAAACTTGAATGTTAAAAATAAACGGATTGAACAGTTTTGTTTTTTTTCCCGGCAACGTCAAGACACAACCGACCCTGGGCTTGTGCTGTTATAGTTTAGATAGAGTCTCGTTTCGGTCGCGAGACGCTCTTCACAACTCACGCTTACTCCGCCCATTGCCACAGGGAGGTGGAAACTTCCTCTATCACCTGGGGATTTCTTCGAAATATGCGCTGTGTTATCAGGGGAAGTTCTCATCCACTTCAGTACTGCAATGCACAAAAAGTCGCACATACTGTCAAATATAGGCTACTGCATGATATTTATATAGGCTATATTCCAGACTACCCGAATTGCCAACCATGCAATAATAGCATGCCAATATTGTAATGCACTAAAAAGGTGCTCATATATCATACAATACATAATATAATATTATATCATATATTCAATACTCTTCAAATTACCAGTCATGCAATATACACATGCATGAAACTGTCCCAATCGTCTATGTCAAATGATATAACACCTAATAAATGCCTGCCATTTACCATTTAACTAATTAAGGCACAGGAAAGCAGGAGAGGTGAGTTAGCCGTGTAATTAATGTTTTTTAATTGATCGGATAAGTGCAGAGTAACAGCAGCACTGTACTATTCCTGTATTGCACAGCACTGCTCAGTATCTCTCCTGCTCTTGAGACAGACAGACAAACAAAGACAAACAGGAAGACAAACAGAGACAGGCAGGCAGACAGACAGACAGACAGACAGACAAACAGAGATAGACAGGCAGACATATAGAGACAGGCAGCCAGACAAACAGAGACAGACAGGCAGACATATAGAGACAGGCAGACAGATGGAGACAGACAGACAGAGACGGACAGGCAGACTGATGGAGACAGACAGACAGACAGACAGATAGAGACAGGCAGACAGACAGAGATGGACAGGCAGACAGACAGGCAGACAGATAGAGATAGGCAGACAGACAGAGACAGACAGGCAAACAGAAAGACAGACCGCTCACAGACCGCGTCACACATCCCAATTTGCCTGAAAACCTTGTGGCCGTAAATGTCTGTCTTGACCGAAGGAAGTGTGCGGTAGAAGCCTACGCAGGAAGCACACCACTGGTGCAGAAGGGGAAAGACCAGGGGTTTAGAAAGTCAAAGTCCTGCCATGTGTTTCTTCCTCCTACCAACTCAGCCAGCTGATTCCATATATTAGTTATACTTCCTGGTAGAAGAATTCTGCTAATTAGCAAGTCCAGGTGATTGAAACACAATAGTTTGGAGATTTTACCTGGATTATACAACTCTGGTGGTTCTCAGCTGTGGGGGTAGGGGATTATCACACAGTTAACCCATGAATCCATGACAGGTGACAGTATCTCTCGCCCTGTAAAAAAAAAAAACTTGACCTGGAGCAGTCTGGTGCCTCCTCCCCAGTGATGACGTAATTCTTACATCATTACATAACGACTGTGCTAAGCACACAACCTGCACTGTTGTGCAGTGATCAGAGAACTGGGTCTGGAAGGCGGTGGATCCACATTCAGCTGTCTGTCACTCAAAGGCTTCAGCCAATCACTGTGTCTGCTGCGCAGGGCAAAATGTGTGATTAAAAAGGATTATATAATGAATTTAGAGCATACACACACACACTCTCTCTCTCTCTCTTACACACAACCACAATTTCCCTCTCTCACACACACACACACCAATCACGGGACTCTGACCACTGACATCAGCGCTGATTTCCAGTGCACTCCTCTCGACAGCCACAGTGGGAAAGTGAGGCATCGAAGCGTGTTAACACGCATGTGCGGATGAGCTATTGTCTGGTTACTGTGTGCGGAGCATGGAATTATACAACAACCCACCGCCCCTGTCAATGTCTAACACCTGAAAACGGTGTTGTCCCAGCCGATGATGTGCGTGTGTTTGCAGGGCGCGCATGGCCCCACGCAGCCAATCAGAGAGTCCTGTACCTCCTGTCTCTTGGCCCATCATGTTTCAATGCCCCAGGACAAAGGAGAGTGTCCTGCTGAGTTGGGGCCCCAATACTGGACCCCAGCCTGACCTCCCCTCCCCAACTAGCTTCAGGGCCCTGTCAGGCCAAGGTGGGGGTCATGGGAATGAGTCATTACATGCCCCCCCCCCGCCCCCTTCCTTAAAGACTGCCCAGAGTACAGCTGGCACTAGTCCCGGCATGGGGGCAGACATCTTTACAGTGTGAGCCCTGCCACACACACCTGACCCCTAAAGGCTGATCTAATCTAAATGACGATAAGGATGACACTCCTCGTAAAGAGAAGGGGGTTCTCTGGTGTCCTGGTCCTGTCTTAACATGCCGCCTAATCATTGTCTAAAACATTGCTTTCTAGCCAAGTAGTAAATGAATATCCTCGCCATGGAAACATTTTGTCTTTGTTTCAATGAATCATTCACACCTGCGCGACACTTGTGTCAGGCGTCTGTGGCCATACAAACCTCCGTGGGTACAGGACACCAATGTCATTTGAAATAAATGACAGGGCTATTAAATAGTTAAGAGCAGAGGTTGGTTCAAAATCCAGAAAGGGAGCAGCACGCCTGCGTTTGGCCTTTGTGCTGTGACGCAGCGTTTTTACGTCCTGCGTGTGTGACCGTAGCGGTACAGCAGCATCAGCATTGCAG
The DNA here is from genome assembly GCF_963514075.1 of Conger conger. Lineage (NCBI taxonomy): Eukaryota > Metazoa > Chordata > Actinopteri > Anguilliformes > Congridae > Conger > Conger conger. The sequence goes on from NC_083770.1 coordinate 40,816,795, forward strand.
ACGTTTACACTTGATGACAGACCCACCTTGGACGAGAGCATCCTTGAACATACGGGGAAGGCTCTAAGAGAAAGATCTATAGCCTGCAGGCATAGGAGGTGCTAGTCCAGGGGAGGAGGTGCTAGTCCTGGCTTTGGAGCGCCTGACACAATTTCAGAGTTCAGTCTCGACGTTCCGGGCTCACAGCGTTCCGGGCTCACAGCGTTCCGGATCACAGCGTTCCGGATCACAGCGTTCCGGATCACAGCGTTCCGGGCTCACAGCGTTCCGGGCTCACAGCGTTCCGGGCTCACAGCGTTCCGGGCTCACAGCGTTCCAGGCTCTCGGTATTCTGGCAGCAATCAAGCGCTCAGATGGAGAGCCAGGACCACCTCCAGCTCTACCCCGGCACCAGACCATACATCTAAAATCGGGCTTCTGGGCCAGGATGAGTTACCTGCTGCAGGTACCAGAGCACAGGCGAGTGGTCACCTGTTTAAATAGGACTCAGGTGCCTGACTGGGTCAACATGGCAAACCACTTCACATACCATTACAAAACGCAATGCAAATATAATACTGGTGTTAAAACAAAAACATGGTGGGACTTGTAACTTTTTCTTTTTATCTTCCAAAGGGCTTTATTAAAAAAAAAAAAAAAACTCCTTTCAACATTCCAGTGTTTTGTTTAGTTTTTAGTTTTCCACTTTTCTTAACAAAAAGAAACAACAAAGGGTTCCAAACTTCAGACCAGATGACAAATGCTAACGCAGATTGTTCACCGTTCTCAGTGTTTTTCTCTTTCCTGTTCCCGCACAGTGTGCCGTTCAGTCAGGTTCATCTGTCCTTCTGCCCATAGAGCCAGTCCAGGGTCCCTGGCATTCAGGGGTTACAGATAGACCACTTCAGGGGTCACAGAGAGACCCTTTAAGGGGTGAGAATAACTCGCAGCTCAGAGAGGGTAACGGATATTGTTCATACGCACCATTGTTCACAGTTTTCAACCACTTTTTCCATTTCAATTAAAAATAAACAATCTAATCCTATGACCAAAAAACTGCATAAATGAAGGGGTTTTTCAGAGTGCAGATACAGGGTGGCATGGGACAGGGAAGAGGTCAAAGCCCTACAGGGTCTCTCTTGTAAACAGCAGTACATTCTGCTCTCTCCGTATTGTATGGCTTCTAAGACAACACACAATTGCATTCCTAAAGTTCATAAATGGCATAGCTACACAGTAAAGCCATTATTTGGTATATAATTTATACACAAAAAGAAAACAAAATACAGCAAAAGAAAATAAAATAAAGATGGTAGACACCAAAACAGACAAAAGAATCTGAAATTATTATTGAAATTATACAACCTAACCGTTCAACCATGTCACAGACCAGGCATGCTCCGATAATGGGTTTGGAAAAAAGATTTAAAAAAAATAAAAAATAAAAAAACATTATTTAAAAATATATATTTTAGGGTCGAACACAGTCTCAATTCATCTTCCCGATGCACCTCAGGGGCATTACAACAGGGATTGGACAGTCCAGAAACCAGAGAGGAGCTTGACCATAGCGCACATTGGTAGCATGGAAGCAACCACCAATCAGCTGGCGGTGTTGTGTTTCTTATTAACAATTACCCGCAGCCCGTCAGGATACAAGCTGAAAGTCGGTGAAATAGAATTCTCCCCCAAAATCCATCAAAATCAACAGAACAATCCCAAAAGAAAAGTCCCATCCTTACGAGCAGGGGGAAAGGGCGCCTCCCACTCCAACTCTTGCCGGAGGAGAGTCGGGGGGGGGATTTGAACGTTCCGTGAGAAGATTCTGTCCTGAGTCAGAGCAACGCTCTGGTTTCAGGGGAGGCCCAGAGACGGAACTCCAGACACTTGAACCCAGTCACTCTTTAAGAGTGGCAGCCATTTTAATCCTCTCACTCTCAGCTTGGGAAATACTTCCACTTCTTCTTTAAATTGTCCAGAATTGCACAATATTCTAAATGTAGAAGGCGTTCTGAAAGAGTTCTGTCCCCGATAATGATTCACAGACGGTTTCCCCCCAAAACATTTAATCAGCGCTTACACTGACCTGGAGGCAGCCTATAGCCTAGTGGCTAATGTGCCCGTAGCCTAGTGGCTAAGGTACATGACTGGGTCCCAGAAGGTTGGTGGTTCAAGCTCCAGTGTAGCCACAAAAAGATCTGCACAGCTGTTGGGCCCTTGAGCAAGGCCTTTAACCCCACATTGCTCCAGTGGGGATTGTCCCCTGCTTTGTCTAATCAACTGCAAGTTGCTTTGGATAAAAAGCATCCACTAAATAAATTGTAATGTAATGAGAATTTAAACAGCATAGCCCTAGTAAAATATCTTCATGTCCTACATTCGCAAAATACAAAGGGAGTACTGACCTAGGACCAGTTTGGCCCTTTAGCTCATTATGGGTAAAGTCAAGATCTCAGATCAGCCCTCAGATGCCTTATGAATAGTATCCAGCCATTTGCTTTAAGAATGCTGCTGCATCAAATTAACTGAAAAAATGTCTGACTGCACCCACAACCCACTTGCGGCTTACCCACAATCCCTTGCATGGCTGATGTTAGCAGGGAGGATCAAACGGAACGGGTGGGTTTCTCTAGAGGTAAACAGGGGCAACAGACAAATTAAAAACAAAAAAGATCTGTAGATTTAGTAGTTCTTTTTTCTGTAGTGGAATATGTACAATAACTCATCCGAACAGTTATTCAGAAATTGCTTATATACGTAGGTTCTTTGTGTATGTTTTGTTTACACATTGTCATTTTTTTTCTCTGTAATGCACAACTCATCAAGTCTTAAACAGCTGTGTGGAGGAAGAGCTGTGGTGTGTGTGTGTGTGTGTGTGAGTGTGTGTGTGAGAGTGTGTGTGTGTGCACGCATGTGTGCGTGTGTGTGCGTGTGTGTGTGTGTGTGTGTGTGTGTGAGGATGCTTGCGTGAGAGAGAGAGAACCGAAAATTGAGAAGAGAAGAGAATAAAAAAAGACACCAGAGAGAGATGGACAATGAGAGGGGCAGGGTTGGGGTTTGGGCCTCAGGGTTATGAGTTTGGGATTCAGGGGTTTGTGATTCAGGGGTGAAGGGCTGAGGATTGGGATTCAGGGATTTGGGGTTCATGGGTTCAAGATTCAGGGGCTCATGGGTTCAGGGTTCAGGGGCTCATGGGTTCAGGGTTCAAGGGCTCATGGGTTCAGGGTTCAGATCTTGAGGTTGCGAAGGGTGTCCGTCCTCTTCCTCAACAGCTCCTTCACTTCCTGTAGAGACCGCAGGTAACTGCTCTGCACCTTCTCCATGGCAACGGCCACCATCTTCCCCTCATCCTGCCACACACACACAGACAGACAGAAAGACAGACAGACAGGCAGACACACATAGAGAGAGACATACAGACAGACAGACAGACAGACAGACACACATACAGAGAGACATACAGACACTGTAAAGAGTCATGGTATTACAGTTAGCATGGGAGGGCGTACACTAGTGCCTGGTGGTATTGGTGGTATGCTAGCGAGGCAGCTGATAGCCAAGTGGTTACGGTACATGATGACTGAGACCTGCAAGGCATGTGGTTCAAGCCCCAGCGTAGCCACAATAAGATCTGTGCAACTGTTGGGCCCTTGAGCAAGGCCCTTAACCCCACATTCCTCCATTGGGGATTGTCCCCCGCTTAGTCTAATCAACTGTAAGTCACTTTGGATAAAAGTGTCAGATATAATGGGGGAAATAAGTATTGAACACATCAACATTTTGTCCAGTAAATGTATTTCCAATGAGGCCATTCAAGTGAAATTTGCACCAGACTTTGGTATTAACTCAATCTAAACATTAAAGTCCACATGTAAATAAAGTTATGTGTAATAAAGTGGAATGACATAGGAAAATATTGAACACACTAACTGAAATTAATTTAATACTTAATGGAGAAGCCTTTGTTTGTAATGACAGCTTCAAGGCGCTTTCTGTATGAAGTAACTAATCGCTCGCAGTATTCAGTGGAAGATTCAGAAATTGTGAAATACGTCTGTAGCCAATTCCATTTTCATGTTTTGCAACAATTTGGTTGCGAAGATCTCGAGAGAGCTCTTTACTTTTACCCATCATTAGATGTTTCTTGTGTGGCACCTTGGTAACAAAAAAAAACCTTTTATAGCCCATCAATACATTCTAACCCAGCTGACATTAATTAGCACAAGTGAACCGTGAGCTCTGAAAGGAGGTAGAGTTGCCTCCTAATTAGTTATGGTTCTCAGCTGGTTAGTTATGGTTCTCAGCTGCCTTTCCTTGCTGTGGTGTACTGCTTTTTCTTTGTGTGTTCAATACTTTTTTCCTGTTTCATTCCACTTTATTACACATGACTTTATTTACATATGGACTTTAATGTTTAGATTTTTTGTCTGGATTTTTTCAGTAAATACCAAAGTCTGGTGCAAATTTCACTTCAATGGGCTCATTGGAAATACATTTACTGGACAAAATGTTGATGTGTTCAATACTTATTTCCCCCATTGTAAGTAACTGTAATGTAATGTTGGCATTACATTACATTACAGCAGTGAGAGCTTGCGCTTCAGCAAACAAATAATAAACAATAAATAATAAACCTATAAAACGCACCCTACCCGCCTTCAGGAGGAGGACAGAAAACGGAATTACAGAATTCCCCGGAATTACAGCTCAGAAACAACTGACAGCTGTGGCCGATCCTAGATAAGATAAGAGGCACTTCATGAGATACGCCCTCCGTAGTATGACACAGTGATGGAGGCCAACTGTCCCAAATTCACTGGCACTCGAAACGGCAATGAAAGTAATTTCCAAGACTGTTGGCGTGTGCTGAGAATGCGTAAGCGGCCATACCCACAGGCACTCGACTTCCTGAAAACCTGCAGCACAGAGGAACCGAGCCGGAGGAATTGAGGAACAAAGTTTACGAATTTAGACTGGGCCCTCAAAACTCAGGAGTTTAGACTGGGGACCCCAAGACTGCGGGCCCAAATCCTCAGGGGCTTACATTACATTGACATTAATGGCATTTGGCAGACGCTCTTATCCAGAGCGACGTACAGTCGATTAGCAGGAGACAATCCACCTGGAGTCACTGCGAGTCATTCACCTGTTCATCCACACAGTACTGCTCATAGCTTCCATGCAACTGCAGTTTTAATACCATTTCAAAATGATTTAATCCCATATTTAACCGTTACATCAGCCTACATTTAAACAGGGGAGGGGGTGTACAGTGGGGTACAGGTGCCGTTTCTGGTTTTTCCCATTGTCTCCCAATTTGGTAGGCAATTGTACCTTATCTATTGCCCTATTGCCCAATTGCCCTAACTGCCCATGTAATCTGAGGATACACCGCTGGGGCCCGGCAGCCTGAGAACATCAAAATCAATCATGAGATCATGAGAACTAAATCAAGATCATGAGAAGGACACGCTTTCAACACGCTGTCGACACGCCTTTGACACGCCTTTGTTGCGCATTGTGTGAAAGCCCTGTGACCGGGACTCAAGAGGTGAGTGCCCTCAGGGCATTATTGTCTTTATTGTAGACGAAACCATAAAAGCACCAAAAACCCCACAGGTCAGGGTATTTCTTCCACAATGAAATGGCTCACTCTCACTCCCCCTCTCCCCCTCCCTCCCTCCCCCTCTCCCCCTCCCTCCCTCCCACTCAAACAGTGGCATAATTTCATCCAGTATTTTCTAGCAATGGACTTTTTGAAAAATCGCAAGATTTCAATTACATTTGCATGAATTTGTATTGATCTTGTGAAATACTGTTACAGATGTAAACAATGTTTTAAAATGGCCCCTCAAAACCCAATCTGTACTTTGGACTCACAGTTAGCGGTGTAATTTTCATTAAAATGTAAGGGGTCACGAGGGGTAAGGCTGTAAAACTGTGGGTGTGAACAGTGCCTAACCCACAAACCACAAGGATGGTGACTGAACAGAACAGACAAACAAAAAGTGAAAGCATTTTCTCTCTGTTCATTCTACTCAAGCGGCGTATTTTCCATTTTCTGAAACACAACCGGGACAAACTCCAGCGAAAGACCCGTCAAACGAGTTTGGTTCTGCCACTTAAAACACGGTCATCCATTTAAACTGCTTTAGAAAACCAACAGCGTGTGGGGGGGTAAAAGTCAGACTTTTAAACTTAATTAATGTAATGTAATCATACAGAGCTTTACGCATTACCAGGCTCAGACAAAGCCTTCTTACACAGAGGACATGATAAGGGCTACGCTGGTCATTATTACACAGTGACTATGTACTGTCCCACCCTTAAACTCGTCTCCGATCATTATTACATTACATTACATTATTGGCAGATGCTCTTATCCAGAGCGACATACAGTTGATTAGACTAGGCAGGAGACAATCCTCCCCTGGAGCAATGCAGGCTCAAGGGCCCAACGGCTGTGCAGATCTTATTGTGGCTACACCGGGATTAGAACCGCCGACCTTGCGTGTCCCAGTCGTTTACCTTAACCACTACGCTACAGGCTGCCCTATTATAATGAAAGACATGGACTAACAAAGTTTGGGCTAATAACGCAACTTCTCCTATCTCCACTGCCAAAAGGTCATAAAGAAACAGTTCTTTCATCATGTTATGGGTCTTTTTTTTTCTCCCCAGTTCCATCTTTTATATGATGCTATGTATGTTCACCCTAAAACGAAAGGTAACCAACTTGGGAAAATCTGATTTGCAAAAAACCCTATATTTTAAAAATGGATAAACAAAGTTAGATTATAAGGTTAGAAACACCTCTGGAATGTTTGGTGTTAAGTGGTTAAGAATTATTTTGTTTAACAACACTGACCTGGATTTACCCAAAACAACCCAGAACACAGTCAATACAGGAAACGTACAGCCCCTACAGGAAGGGAGGCTACTTTTCAAAGTTTTGAGGAACACTACTATCAAAAAAATAAAAAATAAAAACCCTGAAAATGTCTAAATGACTATGTAGGCCGGTCATTCCTCGCACTACACTGTGTTCCAAATTATTATGCGAATGATATTTTTCTCTGATTTTCCTAAATAGTCGTTGCAAATGACAGTCAGCATAATTTTCAAGTCATCAACTGTTAGGGTATAATTTGAATGTTATTGAACAAACCTCCCAGTGATAACTGTATTTTCTTTCAAAAAATAAAAAACTTAAAATGCACTGTTCCAAATTATTACGCACAACAGAGTTTCAAAACATTTTATAGGTTGTAAAGAACTGAAAATGGTCATTTGTTGAATTTGCAGCATTAGGAGGTCATATTTACTGAAATCAAAAGCTATTTCAATCAAAAACATCTTAACAGGTCAAGTTACATTTTAACATAGGACCCCTTATTTGATAGCAGCTTCACAATTCTTGCATCCATTGAACTTGTGAATTTGAATTTCTTTGCAGGATGTCAGAATAGCCTCCCAGAGCTGCTGTTTGGATGTGAACTCCCACCCTCATAGATCTTTTGCTTGAGGATGCTCCAAAGGTCCTCAATAGGGTTGAGGTCAGGGGAGGATGGGGGCCACACCATGAGTTTCTCTCCTTTTATGCCCATAGCAGCCAATGATGCAGAGGTATTCCTTGCAGCATGAGATGGTGGGTGCATTGTCTTGCATGAAGATGATTTTGTTACGGAAAGCACGGTTCTTCTTTTTGTACCATGGAAGTGGTCAGTCAGAAACTCCACATACTCATTTGAAGTAATTTGATACTCAAGCTCTCTCCCCATGATTCCGGCCCAAAACATGACTCCGCCACCTCTTTGCTGACATCGCAACCTTGGTGGGAGATGGTGGCCGTCCATCAACCATCCACTACTCCATCCATCTGGACCATCCAGGGTTGCACGGCACTCATCAGTGAACAAGACTGTTTGAAAATTAGTCTTTATGTATTTCTGGGCCCACTGCAGCCGTTTCTGCTTGTGAGCATTGGTTAGGTGTGGCCGAATAGAAGGTTTATGCAAAACTGCAAGCCTCTGGAGGATCCTACACCTTGATGTTTGCGGGACTCCAGAGGCACCAGCAGCTTCAAATACCCGTTTGCTGCTTTGTAATGGCATTTTAGCAGCTGCTCTCTTAATCCGATGTTTTTGTCTGGCAGAAACCTTCCTCATTGTGCCTATAACTGCAGGAACCCGCCTGTGCTCTGAATCAGCCACAAATCTCTTAACAGTACGATGATCACGCTTAAGTTTTCGTGAAATATCTAAGGTTTTCATACCTTGTCCAAGGCATTGAACTACTTCACGCTTTTCGGCAGCACAGAGATCCTTTTTCTTTCCCATATTCCTTGAAAATAGTGGTCTGCTCAGCGCACTTGTCCCTAGTTCTGATTTACACTTTATCACCCTGGATAAGAGAACCTGCTAAATGACTGTAATGATGACACAAGACTGCAGCGCCCTCTGGCGGCTCACCTGTGTGACTGCAGGCTCCTGTAGAGACAGGGAGCTCAGTTTGAGTGCGGTGAGAGAGGCCTCCTGCTCCTTTATGTGGTCCAGAGCGCGGGAGAGCAGGGTCTGCAGGCCGCTCACGAAGTCCTGGAACCCGTTAAACACTGGTGGCTGGGGGGGGGGGGTGATGAGCCAGTATTATACACCTGACATATCTATCACTGCACATAATTATTCATATAAACACAGTTTACCATAAGGAAGTGTAACTCTAGACTATAGCTGGGGTCTCACATTGCAGCCCTAGAGTTGGGTGTAAGAGCTTTTAATCCCAGGGCTTTTACAGGATCAGATACAACTGGACCTGCTTAAGTACATTAACCTTAGCTGGAAGATACACACGACACACACACACACACACACACACACATGCTCAGTCAGAAAGTGGAGTGAGAGAGGGAACGGGGAGGGAGGGAGGGAGAGAGGGAACAGGGGAGAGAGGGAACAGGGAGGGAGAGAGGGAGAGAGGGAATGGGGAGGGAGAGAGGGGAGAGAGGGGGAACGGAGAGGGAGAGAGGGAGAGAGGAGAGAGAGAGGGAACGGGGAGGGAGAGAGGGAGAGAGGGAGAGAGGAGGGAGAGAGGGAACGCAGCCTGTTCAGCTGTAGCAGTGAGGCCGGCTTACAGCCTTTCAGAGCTCACAGTTCACTTGGTTCTAAAGGTCTAACTGCAAAAAGGTAAAGACTGTGACTCATATCTGACTACCACTCCTATCCTACTGGAGTTTCCATCCAACCGTTTCTATAACGGCTTTACAAACGCAGTGGCAACACCCAAAATCAGAAAACCGCCAAAATATTGCAACAAAAAAAAAAAAGGTTGCCCGAGGTGGAAGAGTTGGCATATCGATAGAGAACATGCAAAAAAAAAAGGTGATGGAAACTGATGGAAGCAGATTTTTTAGAATAAATAATGATGTCACAGCGACCTGAGTCACATGCTTCCACTGCAGAAAGCCCAAAAATGGCCCAGCGACCCTCCCCCAAATCTCTGGCAGGCCCAGAGACCCTCCCCCAAATCTCTGGCAGGCCCAGCTGGCAGTCTTTTGATGATCATTGTAATCTTTTCGCACCCTCTTCTGAACATTCACAAAACTGTATTTGATGGAAACACACACACACACACACCGTGACAATGTTTGTCTCCTTTTTCTTCTTCTTCTTCTTCTGTAGGCTGGACTTGAGTGGCCGGAGGACACTGCTGCAGTAACTGGAGACCCACAGGACTATACACACACTCTGAGAGAGAGAGAGAGAGAGAGAGAGGAATGGATGCCACAGCTGAATTATATGCATTTCTGAGGTGTTATGAAGTCCGGGGATGGGGGGGGGGGCTCACCTCAGTAAAGTAGACCAGGTTTCCTAACAGTGAGGAGGGCTCACCTCAGTACAGTAGACCAGGTTTCCTAACAGTGAGGAGGGCTCACCTCAGTACAGTAGACCAGGTTTCCTAACAGTGAGGAGGGCTCACCTCAGTAAAGTAGACCAGGGTTCCTAACAGTGAGGAGGGCTCACCTCAGTATAGTAGACCAGGTTTCCTAACAGTGAGGGAGGGCTCACCTCAGTAAAGTAGACCAGGTTTCCTAACAGTGAGGGGGGCTCACCTCAGTAAAGCAGTAAAGTAGACCAGGTTTCCTAACAGTGAGGGAGGGCTCACCTCAGTAAAGTAGACCAGGTTTTCTAACAATGAGGGAGGGCTCACCTCAGTAAAGTAGACCAGGTTTTCTAACAATGAGGGAGGGCTCACCTCAGTAAAGTAGACCAGGTTTCCTAACAGGGAGGGAGGGCTCACCTCAGTAAAGTAGACCAGGTTCTCTAACAGGGAGGGGGGCTCACCTCAGTAAAGTAGACCAGGTTTCCTAACAGGGAGGGGGGCTCACCTCAGTAAAGTAGACCAGGTTTCCTAACAGTGAGGGGGGGCTCACCTCTGTAAAGTAGACCAGGTTTTCTAACAGTGAGGGAGGGCTCACCTCAGTAAAGTAGACCAGGTTTCCTAACAGTGAGGGAGGGCTCACCTCAGTAAAGTAGACCAGGTTTCCGAACAGTGAGGGAGGGCTCACCTCAGTAAAGTAGACCAGGTTTCCTAACAGTGAGGGAGGGCTCACCTCAGTAAAGTAGACCAGGTTTCCTAACAGTGAGGGAGGGCTCACCTCAGTACAGTAGACCAGGTTTCCTAACAGGGAGGGGGGCTCACCTCAGTAAAGTAGACCAGGTTCTCTAACAGGGAGGGGGGCTCACCTCAGTAAAGTAGACCAGGTTCTCTAACAGGGAGGGCTGAGCTCTGCACTGAGTATCTGTACCCTCCAACAGGTCACCCTTGCATTTATTTAACATTTCTGTCACAAGAGGAGAAAACACAGAGTGAACTACACCAGCAAGCAGCAAATAACTTTCACACATTTTTCATATCCTGAATCCTGACTTTAAATTATCCCAGAATGCATCAGCGCTGAAAAGTTCTAATATACAAACATAGAAACGAGTATACTTAAAAAAATAAACTATGCCAACAATGCTTGTTGTTTTCTGACTGTAGTGCTTTAGTCTCCTACCTTGTAACTGTTCTGTTAAAGATGTGAAACTGTCCCGGATTTGCGTTTGGACTTCGGACGTTTCTTCTAAAAAAGAAAAAAAGAGAGAGACAGAGACAGAGAGAGAGAGAGAGAGAGAGAGAGA
>NC_083770.1:40835453-40867953 GCF_963514075.1 Conger conger
TCTACACCTGAGAACAAGCAGCCCTACCACCTCTCTCTACACCAGAGAACAAGCAGCCCTACCACCTGTCTCTACACCTGAGAACAAGGAGCCCTACCACCTGTCTCTACACCTGAGAACAAGCAGCCCTACCACCTGTCTCTACACCTGAGAACAAGCAGCCCTACCACCTGTCTCTACACCTGAGAACAAGGAGCCCTACCGCCTGTCTCTATACCTGAGAACAAGCAGCCCTACCGCCTCTCTACACCTGAGAACAAGCAGCCCTACCACCTGTCTCTACACCTGAGAACAAGCAGCCCTACCACCTGTCTCTACACCTGAGAACAAGATGGTCTCTACACCGGAGAACAAGCAGCCCTACCACCTGTCTCTACACCTGAGAACAAGGAGCCCTACCACCTGTCTCTACACCTGAGAACAAGGAGCCCTACCACCTGTCTCTACACCTGAGAACAAGCAGCCCTACCACCTGTCTCAAACAGGGCTCTGTATGAAAGGAACAGGAGGGGAGGAGCTGGGGCAGCAACATCACAGAAAAAGTCTAAATAACCAGAGGCCGAGATTCCGGTGAGTAGGAACACTGAGATTCCGGGACGTCGGAACGATGAGATTCCCGGACGTCGGAACAATGAGATTCCTGGACGCTGAGATTCCAGGGCACAGATTGGGGAATATGGACCCTCACCTCTGCCTCTGCTTCCATCTTCTCCTCCTTCACCATCTTCTCCACCATCCTCTCGGCCAGTGGCAGGAACATGGTTTGAGAGAGCTTTTCATCCTGAGCCGATATGGCCTACGCACACACACAAAAATGCAAATTAATGCTAACCGTTTTAGTGCATGTTTATGGCATCTGCTCTGCAATACTGTCATATGCTACTGTGTTAATAAACTTTAGCTTCTCATCCTGTGCCGATATGGCCTACGCACAGTCACAATAAGGCTAATTAATGTCAACTGCTTTAATGCACATTAAAGCCATCTGCTCTGCAAATACTGTCATATGCTATTTTGAAGGATGTTTTAGTTTGGCTAAGTAAGCAGTGTTTGGCTAGTTAAGGGGTTTGTTCATACATTTGCGTGTTGCGATTAAAAAATAAAATAAAAAATCTAATAGGCCCTGGTCCTTACCTTTGTTGTACTGGTAGCAGTTGAAATTGTACTTCCCTCTAGGGTCTTTCAGCACACTTATCCCTGGTTACAGGTATGCACTTTGTTGTACGTCGCTCTGGATAAGAGCGTCTGCCAAATTCCATGAATGTAATGTAATGTAATGAACTGTATCACAGTCAAACTCACCTGCATCACTAAGCTCATCACAGACCAGAAGTAGTAAGGATTCTTGGGAACAATCTTGTAAAGTGCCATTCCAACCTGTTGGCATGACAACACAGAAACACATTTCAGGAGCCACCACACAAAACTGATGTGAAATATCTTCTTAATTTAGCACAAATTGTTCAGTTTCAGTGACCAGGGGCCTGCATCACAAAGCAGGATGACAGAGTCGCACTGAGTAAAACCTGGAAGCCTCTAAAACATGGAACATGGACTGAAGTTCAGGGTTTTACTCAGTGCAGTTATCCAGCTAACCCTGTAATCCTACTGTGATACCGGGCCCAGGTGCCCCCCACTTTTAGCAAGTAGGACCCCAAGGATTTAATTAAAAAGTGTAAGTCAATTGCCATCACAAAGTGAAAGTGCTAGTTTGATGTGTGTTAAATGAGGGACACAGTGAGGCAGGAGGTTTGGTGCATGTTAAATGATAGGAACACAGTAATGCAGGGGGTTTGGTGCATGTTAAATGATAGGAACACAGTAATGCAGGGGGTTTGGTGTGTGTTAAATGATAGGAACACAGTAATGCAGGGGGTTTGGTGCGTGTTAAATGATAGGAACACAGTAATGCAGGGGGTTTGGTGCGTGTTAAATGATAGGAACGCAGTAATGCAGGGGGTTTGGTGTGTGTTAGATAAGAGGGACACAGTACAGCAGGAGGTTTGATGAGAGGAAAGGCGTAAGGCTGCGGTCAGACCTGCTGCATCTTCTTGTACTCGCCGACGCGGGCGTAGGCCATGAACAGGTGGGAGTGGTACTCCTCGCTGGTGGGCACCTTACGCACTGCCGATTCGTACAGCTTGGTGACCAGCTCCGCTGCAGGGGAGGGGACAGGGCAGGAACAGGTATGAGCTCACCTGCCACCCCTGAGCTCTGAAACACTCTGACCTAATATCTGAGTTCTGAAACTACCAGTACCTGAACACTGAAACGCCTAATATCTGAGTTCTGAAACTACCAGTACCTGAACACTGAAACGCCTAATATCTGAGTTCTGAAACTACCAGTACCTGAACACTGAAACGCCTAATATCTGAGTTCTGAAACGCCCAGTACCTGAACACCGAAACACCTAATATCTGAGTTCTGAAACTACCAGTACCTGAACACTGAAACGCCTAATATCTGAGTTCTGAAACGCCCAGTACCTGAACCCTGGCATGCCCCACCCAGCGCTAAAATGCCCCATTCCTGAGTCCTGACAATACCTGGAAACTTACTTCCAAATAACACAGGACTGAATAGTTTGATCTACACAACATTCAAAGCTGCAACTACTCCAGACCTGAACACAGAATCACCACAAATACAAATCTGTTACACAACAAAAAAGCAACAGCGACCGACAGAAATGAGGGCTGCACACTGAACATGTGGCCTGACTGAACACGGCGCAGGTCTGTGACCGAACACTGTGCAGATCTGTGACTGAACACGTTGCAGGTCCGTGACTCACGTCTGTGCATCTCCCGATACAGAATTGTCAGAGCCTGTAAGGAATTGTCATCCGTGGGTTCTAGTATTGCCACTTCCTGTGCCAGGGAGAAGGCCTCTTCCTGTTTGCCTGTGCGTTGCAGGCCGATGGCCTTCAGGACCTGGGAAACGAGCCATAAATTTATTAAACAAGCAGAAACAGGATTTTGTGCAATGCTTGACGGTTTGTGTGGAATACTTGCCCATTGAAATCATGGGCATTGTCTATGTTGACAATAAGCAGCGTTGTAACATAAAAAGAGCTATCATCAGACCTAATGTGATATGACCCACCTTTGCACAGTGGAGGTCCTTGTGCTTCTTAAGCAGTTTTTCGGCCTGCTGGACAGCCATCTTGTTATTGCCATTGTCCAAGTAATCTGTGGGGGAACGCAAGTTAGCATGTCAGCTACGATACTGCACTGTGGTAGATTAGCATGTCAGCTATGATACTGCACTGTGGTAGATTAGCATGTCAGCTGCGTTACTGCGCTACCTCCAGTTATCATGTCAGCTATGATATGGTACTGTGGCAAGTTAGCATGTCAGCTATGATACAGTACTGTGGCAAGTTAGCATGTCAGCTATGATACAGTACTGTGGCAAGTTAGCATGTCAGCTATGATACGGTACTGTGGCAAGTTAGCATGTCAGCTATGACACTGCGCTACTGCTGGATAGGTACTGTCCAAACATGGCCCACAGGACGTAGGAATGTGGGGAGTGGGTACAGTTCCCAAACAGACAAAAGGCCTAAAAGGAAAGCCCTGATGGTGCCGACTGATCGCACAGCTACCGGGGCGCTGTGTTCATGACTAAACAAGGGAAGCAGAGAAAGGTCCGTGCAGACAGACCCCAGTCACACGCCAAAGAACATGACCACAAGTGTGAGAGGCAGCACGAGGCTTGACACGAATTTCCGTCCTTTACACACCCACAACTGAAAGGCACTACACTTGATTTATTTTCTGCCTCCTCCCATTTCTGCACTGTTCCTGTTTGTTGTGCAAGATCTGACTCCTGCAGAAATGTGACAAAGAACACTCCAAAAATATAAAGCAAAGGAAAAGGGTCTGTATTTATGAAGCACAAGAAAAGGGTCTGATTTCAGAAAGCAAAGGGAAAGTGTCTATATTCACAATGCAAAAGGAAAGGGTCCGTATTCACAAAACATCTGAGCCAAAGTGTTGATCTAGTGTTGGCTTCGCCCGTTAGCCCATAATGAACAAGGCTGGGCTCTTTACAGGGGAAACCTGATTACATGGTCTGTAAGTCCTCTGACAGGTCACGTTCATGCGTGTGGCCTGTTTTTAGTAACCTCGCTGATCCGAGCTCTTGACTGGTCTGACCTGCTGACCCTGAGCGGAGGAATCTCAGCCAAGCGCGGGGACAGCGTCGCACTCCCGGGCAGCTGCGGGACAAAATTAACTACACCAGACGGCTGACTATTTGATTGTCGTCACGGTTGCATCTTTTTCGAAGCAGCCGGAAATAACCGCGTCCTTGCACAAGCCTGGGCTCACCGCTCTCCCGTCAATATTCTTCCCACCTGTGTCCCGTCGCTCTTAGCGCGCGAGGACCGTCAGACTGAACGAATTAGAAGTCCAACATACGATAACAACGACACAAACATTGGAATAACTTGGTGACTATATAAAAAAAGAGTGCTTGGACCTTAAAATACACCCGTGAAGTGTCACCCACACAGTTCTGGCGATAAATCACTTGTTGTAGGCAAAAATAAATCGCCCTCTGTCCAGCGGGATTAAAAGTCATAGCAAGCCAAACGAGCATTTGTATCACGGTAAACCAGTTTCACATTGCACTGCTTAGGATGGCTTGTAGTTCATATTATAGCAGATTTATGCTGGGTGGACAAAGTCTATTATATATGTAATGGACTGGCTAAGAGCCATCCGCACCTGCGAGATGAAAAGCAGTGACTAACCAGGTCTAGTTGCCTTTCATTCGCAATCTTCAAATACCAGCCAATATGCGATTTATTGCACTACTTAATCTTATAAGGAGTGGGTGGTTATACAGTTTCAAGACATGGGCTAATGCTAATACAAACGCCACAGATTGTTTTCAAAGGATCTATCAGTTCTGGAAGAGATCAAGTGTGTTTATTAAGGGGTCACAGACATACACAACACGTGTCATGATATCACAGCGGCCAAAACATGCACACGTACAACTAGTGGAAGGTGCATTTAACATGGGTATAAAATCCCATGAGAGCAAAAGCTGAATAAAGCTTGAACGAAATGGGTGTCGTCGAGGTTAGCAAAATAAACGTATAAAGGTCTACAGGTCTCAAAAGTATACAGGTCTAGCTAACGTTAAGTGTCACTTAGAAATGTATAAAGTTGCTTTAATTAGAGCGATGGAGAGATGCTTAGCTTTTAATTAATTATCGGAATGACAGTAGCGCCACAACAAATCTAATATCTAACCCTAATCCTAACATTAGTTGGCTAAAACCTCACTGGTCCTGGCGGTGACAGTTGCTGTCAAACCGATGACAGCTACTCTGCTAGCACTAGCTAAATAATAGAACTGTATATTGGAAGGTGGTGTAACTCATCAAATGCAAATTAAAATTAAAATCCAAGTATCTTGGCTTGGACCAGAATATGGAGATTAAAAAGCAGACACCCATTGGCTACGCCTGTTTCAGGGATTTAGCCAACTATATTAACTAATGTAAGCGGACGGTGGTCGCAATCTCGGATGACAACTAGGATAGGGTCCTCAAAATAAACACAGTCTCTGTCACCAGTGAAAGGGATGTCGTCACTTAAATCACCAAATTGGCTAAATCGCTGGATGACTGACGTTAGCTTGTTAGCTGGCTAGCTAAGATTCAATCCAAGCACATTGCCTTAACACCGGGCACAGAACTGCTCGCTAATTCCACTCATATCTGGTCTTCCTCAACCAGCGACAGCGGCATTTGATGTTGCAAACAAACAGGACGCACTCTGAATACCTCTGACAACCATCATAAACTCTTAGCCGTCGGCCATCGGCACCTGCAACCCGCGGACGCTGCCCTGTCATTAGGCTCTGCCAGCTAATCCGAGTCCGAGGCTGGATCGTAGGCCCTCTGGTTCTACTGCCCCTTAGCGCAGAGGGGAAACTACCTCTCCGGCCAAAGCCGTCCTGCCACCGCCAGCCTCCTCGCTTACCGCAAACCCCACCGGTCACTAGAGACGTTCAATTTTCTGCTGGCTAAGAATATTTACCGTAAATAGGTCTTAGCCTCCTGTCGTTGGGATCCTGCACATGCCCCCTCGCCGCCATGTTGGATAAATACGGACTGCCTACTGAGCAGGCGCCGACGGGAGACGCCGGTAAGAATTAAAGAGGCCGCAGCGCAGCTCATGTGCCGGTTTTAATTACTGCAGTGTTCTACTGTTGATAATCCTAAACTCGCACCCCTGAGTTTTAAAACACTAAATGAAGTTCCGCAAAGCAGAACACTCATGATGCAGGTGGAATTAACAGGTGACATTGTCCAATTACCTGGCAAATCAAGAACCTTCCGCTTTTTATCCCTGAACATTCTCTCATTGGTTGCTGTAGCAGTCAGTGTGGGTTCATTGTCCTGCTGCACGGCCCAATTAGTTTTGAGGAATTTGGTTGGACCTGAGGAGATGTTTCTGTACACTTCAGAATTCATCCTACTGCTGCCATCAGTAGTCACATCATCAATAAAGAGAGGTGAGATATTTACAGTGGCAGCTGTACAGGGCTAAACCAGCAGCCTCCACCAAGTTTCTAAGGTAAGGTGGTATGCTTTGGATCATGAAGTTTTGTTTTTTCCGAACTTTCCCCTTCCCATCATTTTGGTGCAGGGTTCACTGTACTGTACCTCTGCTAGGTACCCATTCTAGTTACTTAGCAGCCAGGGGACTACAGTTCTGAGGCCAGTGCCTTGGTCAAGGGCAATGACAATATACCTAACCTGACATGCATGTCTTTTGGTGTGGGAAGTACCCAGAGTAAACCCACACAGACATGGGGAGAGCATGCAAACTCTGTGCAAAATCTTCTTACAGCAGACAGTCTGCACTTGATTGTTTCATTCCAAATACAATGCGCTGGAGTATAGAGCCAAAACAACACAAAAAAATGATTATGGGCTAACAGCATACGTAACAGATGCTGTTCAGAGAATGTAGGCTTTTAGGAACCATTCACCCCCCATATATGAACATCACCAGCACTAACATGAGGAGACAACACACAAAAACACACCAAAATGTGAGTTGAATATGTAACAAGCAAAAACAGAACAATGTTTTGGAAGGATTCATGAACAATAACAACAAACCAAATCTGCAACGTGAAACAAACTTTATTGTATCAATATCAAAACAATTAATTTATACAAAGTGCTCAGAACACCGCAGAATTGAAGTTCTGCTATCAGTATGCATTAAAACCTGGAATATCAAAACAAAATAAAACAATCTGTAAAAAAGAAAGATTCTACAGGACATTTTTGGAATGTTTGTTTCAGTTAGGGAATGTTTAGAGAGCTGCCATGTAAAATCAATCAGAGCAGTATATGAAGCAATCAGCTAATTACATAGGTAGACAAATTCCCACACAGACTACCAGTGTACAGGTGAATCTCGCAGTCAAAGCACTCTTTTAAAGCCTATTAGTAAGAAGGGGGCTTTACACACTCAGGACTCAAAAGAAAGTTTCATATTTGTGTCCATAGAGGAACTCAGGCAAAATGGTTAAATCTTCCACACAGGGTTCCATAAAGAAATAAAAATGGTTCCCCTATGAGGACAAGAAAAATAACTCCTTTCCTGACAGTGTACATGTATTAGCAACAGTCAGCTGCCTTTTTAACACGGAATCAAATTTCTTGTTTCCTTTTCATATACATCTGGAATCTCTCCTACCGGCGACGTTATCATCCGCACAGTGCAAAATCCGAAAAGTTTGTACTCGTAGTCAATGAGCTGTTTCCAGAACCCGCTGTTGGGTCTGATAATGGGCCGGCAAGATCGGACCCAGTCGTGGGCGTCCACCAGCGTCATACTGCGGTGCTTCATGAGGTAGGCCAGGCATAGCGTGGCTGATCGGCTCACACCGGCGGCGCAGTGCACCAGAACCCGTCCCCGCTGCTCTTCCACCCGGTGTATTTTGTCCGCCACACTGTCGAAATGGTCACTCAGCTGGGACAACGGGGAGTCGGCAACCGGCACCCTCACGTATTCAATACCTGGGATCGGAATGTTCGCGACGTTGTCGGTGGCATTAATGATACAGGTGATTTTAAACCCGGAGACCATTGAGCTATCGTTGGCAGCCTTTCCATTGCTGAGGTAGAGATGGTCGGTGATTTTCCCCAAGCCAGCAAGCCGTGGCATGATTTGGGGGCGAGTAGCATCGCTGACAATGGGAACTGCCTCACTGTCCATTCAGTTACTCCTCACTCAGGTCCTTCTGTTGGAAACAACAGATTTAAAAAAAGTAATGTAAATTAGCTAACATTGGCACTCTCATTCTGGTTTTGCAAGTGGCAGAATGCACATTCCACAACTGGACAAGTTTGACAAATACAGGGATATTTCTGTTAGACAGTAACATTTACTAACAGAACTGGTAGTTGGTATGAGCAGCACATCACATAGCATCCGACACCGATAGTGCTCATTTTTGCAACGCAACCATAGCTAATAACAACGTTATACTGTTACGTTTAATGTTATTACATTATGTTGTTATTGTAAGCTATATAGGCAGCCCATAACCGGATACGGGAAGCCGAATATAACGCTGTTTTATTTCCAAATGTGTCTTTCCTGTGCAAGCATTGTTTTATGGGTAAAGCTAGACTGTAATCGTCTAAAGTTACCCAACGCTAGAGCTAGCTAGTGCCAAGGGATTTAAATAACCTCGTTAGCGAGTTACACTCTGCCTAACTAATGGATTTATGGGTAATAATTTGCCGGTATTTTCCACTATTAGCAAATATACTAAACCTCAAAGTAACAATTTCTTAAAACTGGTCAACAAATGTGCAATTTTTACCCAACTTCTTTACCCAATTTCTGACTTCCTGATTGCCCCCGACCCGGACATATATACAGTAGCTACTTGCATCCAAAATTAGAAAATGCGTTTTGGTTAGCTGAGCTGCTTCTTCGTTGGTTTTATGATTTCGTGCCTAGTGACTCCCACCTGCTGGAATAAGCATGAGATAATATGGAGATGTCGCTTTGAAAAGAAGAAGCATTATTATTCCGGCTAAATCTGTATAACCATATATACGTTTACATTTGTAATGTAGATATCAGTGAAAATATTGCACACTTAAAGGTACAATAGGTAATTTTGGACTTCTAACGGTCAAGAGAGGAATAGTAGCAACAAACACCTTCAAACCACAACACTGTTTATCCCACCCCCTTCTCCGTAAACACGCTGACGTTGAAACGCCATTAGCTGTGGCAATTATACCAAATGTTCAACCAATGAGCTTGAATTGTTGTACAGTTATACAATGTTTTGGTACAGAGTGTTGGGCCGTCAACTGTATATTTTAAAACCCGGGACGATAAACTGTCAGAAGCCTTTTTCAATAATCGGACGGGATTTGTAACTATAATGGTCTTGTAACTATATATTTAAACTATATATATTGTCACTACTGGTAATCACTAATGGTAATGGTTGGCTGCTACGCACAAGAACGGTTGTTAGCCTGCTGCACTAGTGACCAAAAACCCCAGGTAAGGGAGCTCTCTCTCTCTCTCTCTCTCTCTCTCTCTCTCTCTCTCTCTCTCTCTCTCTCTCTCTCTCTCTCTCTCTTTCTCTCTCTCTCCGCCGCACTCCACAATATCTGGAGGTTTCCCTTCTCTACACCTTACAGAATAAATGTGTATTTTTTAGACTAATGCCGAATAGACAAATAACACACACCAAACACATATTCCCACACTATTAAAAAATGGTTCCAGGACCCCTGTGATTATATAGAATAACCCTATCGAGTTAAAGGATTCTTTATTGGGCCAAATATCTGGTATGAGATTTCACACATCATACCCATGACAGGGTTCCTAAGAACTAAAAAGGGTTCCTCAATAGGGACAGGCCAAAGAACTCTGGTCGAAACGTTTTTTATCAGTTTGGAAGTAATAAACATTGTGCATTTCATTCATTTTTACTGCCCACTACCTGAGAAAACGGTTTCGATATGCGTGTACCTTTCTCGAAATGACCTACAGCTTTTGCCCATGCTAAACCCTTTATTAAATATGACATTACGAGTCTTTCATGGGGTTTATTGCTGCTTGAACAGCCATGTCAGTCAAGAAAAAAATTCCCGAATGAGTGCAATTTAAATTCAAACACAGGCCTGCACATCAGCTCTCTTTCCAATATTCCTGTCACTCGCCGCCGCATTTAATGTGGCAGAAAATTGCTTGACTCTGGCAAGAAACGTAGCTTCGTCAGGGTCAACAATTAAAACGCGTTGCCAATGGTTGCAGTCTGAACTCGTTCTCCTTCCAATCCAATCTCCGTGCTAAACACATCCTCATAAGCTATAGGCTAATATGTTAAGATAACCATAGCACTGATCACTTTCTTTCGAGCTTCCGGGCTGGTTTTTAGCCCGCTGGTTGCCGGGGAAACGTGATTAGGAAACGACCGTTGGGTCGCGTAACAATAAACGGTCAACACCTGGGCTCCGCAAACACACTGAAGAGGCACGGCAGACATCTGGCGGGTGGGCTCATCTGTCATTCCTTCAAACACTCTTTTTTGACTCTCCTGCCAGACAATCGTTACCAGACAGCTGCCCGGCAGCGCTTCCGTCCCCTAATAGCTCTTCAAAAGTCGAATTTTCCTGGCGTAATTAACCAGGTGCATTCGATTTTGTCCGGCGGCGCTACACAATGCAACCACATTGGTTATTTTGGCTTGTTTCCATAGATACACCCTTTTCAGTACTTTGTGGAACCCTCTATCATAGGTGTGAAATGTGAAAGCTCCCAGATCAAGGGCCATTTTGTCAGACAGAGAACCCACCAGATAGGGTTCTAATATGGGATCACATGTACATTAAAATGACCATAAAGCTAAATGCATCGTATACACTGGGGAAGAATTTTGTCATGGTGACTGGTATCACCACAAACTCTCTGACACTACACCACTGAATCTTCTTGTTTATTTGATAATCATCAGCAAATACAAGCAAAGACATCATGAAGTAGGCTACCAAAATAAAAAACACCAAGGACAAAACAAAAAACCTTTAATGGCATACATTCATAGTTCAAAAACATCATATCCCACATTCATCGCGATCTCAAAACCAGGCCACATAATCAGCATATGAACCAGCCACAACAACAACAGCGAGAGCAATCAACAGAATGCAACTGTAAGAAACTGAAAGACGATACAGAATTTCAGCAGTAATGTAAAATCAGCAGTTACATTCAGTGAAGCATAGTCCTGCTGAGCCACCATTTCAGTAAGAAATTGAACGTGGCTGCAAACCTCATTTATTTTAGGTATGTTGGAAGTTTGTCGTCCCGGAAAATAATGTCTTGAAAACAGTGTGAACCCTGACTGGGCTTGCAGGTTTGTTTAATCTCAGACTCACTCTGGAGTGTCAGGCGCCATTATTAAAATTCTTTCTTTTTTTTTTAAACAATGGGGGGGGAAAAATCCTCTGCGCTGCCTCCTGTGTGACTGGGTGCATAAAACCGTCTCAAAGCGCTCAGAATGTGCAAAGCTAGCGTTGCGTCTCGACAGTGTCCTCAGAGGCCTGGGTTGTAAAAATCCTCACAAAATGTCTAGACTTCCCTGTGCTGCTCTAATGGGTTCCCACTCATTCACACCCATTCATTTTTTATTCATTCACACCCATTATTTTCTTAATTCATTCACACCTATTCGTTTTTTTAAACTCCCCATAGAAATGGGTGGGTTTTTTTTATCACTGCAACCCTGCATGCTATCACTGTACATATTCGCAATGAGAGGCACAGAGATTTTTTAAAATTAATTTGTTAGATGAGAATGCTGCTGAGGTTCATTTTTGCACACCACTTAACTCTAGTTGCCCCCCAAGAAATGCAATCCAAAAACTCTCAACATTACACATAAATCAGAGAAAATAGGCATGATATTATCCCATTAAAACTTATTTTACTGCCATAAATTCAATTTACTGCGGTTAATTCATGAAAAGCTAGTTTGACCCTCTTCAGGCAAAAAATGGATAATGGAAAATTACTTGAATTTGAAATAGCCAGGCTGCCAAGCAAGGAGCTCTTAATTAGCCATTCATTTCACAGCACCTGGACAAAATCCACATAATTGAGCAATGTAAGCACCCTGAATAGTTTGTTTTCTGCTTAAAAATTTTTTAAATAAGTGAGTTTTCTAGGGAATATCCAAGGATACATTTTGTCAAACTGATCTTAGAAGCAGACGGATGGCTTGGTAGGTAGTTTGCACATAATTATAAATCTTAAAATATCTTGCAATCTTCCTAGATTATTAGCAAGTAAATCTTCCACAAATATGAGTCCGACTTGCTAAAGCTTCCAATGAAACCGAAGATTAGCTATACCCACAGTGTTCATCCATGACCAAACCTGTTCTTTAATCATAACATATGGTTATCAGTGAGTACCAAAATTCCCAGAGCAAAAAAAGTACCGGGAACATGTTAAGTATCCTTCAGTTACCACGAAGTAATACTACTTGGCTGTATATTAAAAAGATCATCAATCAGCAGTAAAAAAAAAGGAAAAAAAGAAAAAAAAGAAAAAAGACCACTGTAATTTCATTAACATTAGCAACACAAAAAAATGTAGGCGAGGCTGTAATCTGATATATTTATTTTTAGCAGATGTGATTATGTGGCGGTACACACCGAAGTAGAAACTGGAAGCGCATATGCTGGGAGGAGTTTAGGCAACACCCAGCGATCTTTCCCATCTCCCCATCTCTCTGCGGTCCAGCGGCAGAGTTTGTGAACAGCTGAAGGGGCGAGACCTTGCGCAGCGCTCCGCCTCTGCCATGGTCACTGATGGGGAATTGCGTTCGGCGTGTGGACCCCGACAGGCGGAACGACTGAAGTGCGACAGGTAAGGCGATCGTGAAATCCCATCAGCTTGTGCCACATAGCTACACCTGGGCAAAAACATGAATGCGTTTGAAGGAAATTATGTGCAACGCTGTAATAATACACCGGATGTGCAAATAGTGTATGTTTAGTAGCATACGCTTTGGTAGTAGCCTAGTGTGTAGTAGACAGACACAGTGCGCAATTTGTTGCATGTAGCTTTCCATTTGAAATTGGAACAGGCTCTGTTATGGACTATGCGGCGCATCAGTTCGCTATTGTTGCTCGGGGTGTGGTATGAACATTACATGCAATAAAAGGACGGTAGCGTTTGTAGAATGATATAGAAAGTGCTTGGTTTTTATGAACCCTTCACCGCAAATTTCACGAAATTATGGTTATGGCGAAGAGGACGGGTGGCTAAGGTAAGAGGATGATGACAATGTCGATTATTATTATGATTCTTATTATGATTATTATGATTATTATGTTACTACGCTATATATCAGAGATCCACAATAGAGAGGCTAAATTAAACAGAAATGCATAATCATATTACCGCACGGTGGAAAACAGTAGCGGCATGGCAATGAAACGCAGTAGAGCGGATAGGGAGGCGAGGTTTTATAGGATATGCGGCGGCAGCGGGGAGAGGTGAGCGCTTATCTGACGATGAAACGCCGTAGCCTCCTTTTGACAGCGGGATGTAAGAGGGAATCTTCTTCACTAAAAAAGCTGGGGAGGCAAGCCAGAGGACATGCGCGCGCGCGCACGCACGCAAACACAAAGCCGCTTACAATAACATTAATTATTTATTCAGGCCGTTTAACGTCCCCTGACCGAATTGTATTGAACACCAGAAAGGTAGCACCTGGCCCCGGTTCCCCTATTTCAGGCCATTTTCATTCTAATGATAGCGAACAAAGCACAACACTACGCTTTTGCTCTGAGTGCGTAATAATATTAATATGAATCAAAATCATATTAGTAACGATCAACAATGCAATTTATTCCTGGAGTATGTTTTTATCATTTACGGACACAGCTGCAATGGAGTGTTAACATAGATTATAATTCAGCAGGCTTGTGATGGGCTGATAGCAGTGCTGAATGTTCAGTTATGGCTGTTCACTGGCTCTCAGACAGGTGACCCCCTTTACAATCTGCTCTGGGGGGTGGGGGGTGGGTTCCCTGACAGATGTGACCTTGATTCACGATTGTAGATTCAGTCTAGATTCACCCCATAACACAGACTCTCACACTATGTGGGAAGAAGCACAGAATGTTGAATCTATAGGCCATTTTCTGCAGAGTAATTCTCTGAGTTAATTAACTGCAATTAATTGAAAGGTGTGCCAAATACCTGCAGATCTGGGACTTTGGTTGAGCGGCATCTGAGGGAAGAAGGTGTTCCCAGCCATTGGCTCGACATTCCGTGCCTCATCCGGCACCCAGGTGTCTTCCAAATGGACACATCACGGAATGCCAGAGATCCCACACACAGGTGTCTTCTGCACTGACACGTCTTGGAGTGCCACAGGAAAGCGGATCTCTGGCTGATCTGTGTGAGAGCTCTAGTTTTCTCTCTGTAGATAGTCAGTTTGAGGCTGGACACCAGATGAGAATGTCACAGCGATTAAGGCTAGGGAGGATATACTGTATTTCTGCACACTGTCTGCATTAGAGACGGTGGCTCTGCTCAGTCAGAATGAAGGGAAAAACAAAAGGAGATTTTCAGCTGAGAAAGAGGAGAAAGCTGATGCGGAGTACATGTCTAATGTATTTGTTATATTAGCACTGGTGTTGTTTGTGTGTGCGTGGGTGGGTGGGGGTGGTCTCTGTGGTGTCTATACTGGGATTTTAGATCACAGCACTCCCTATTGTGTGGTTAAAGTTGTCTCTTGGCTGAGTTGCTGTTGGAAGCTGTCCCCAGGTATATGCAGATATGCCCAGGTTTGCCGGGGACTGGAGTCATGCGAGGTTGCGTTCCAGTTTCTGCTGCTCTCTTTTACTCTGTTGCTCATCAGGAGAGCCCAGGAGCATGCTGGGATAGCGGAGTCCTCAGGCCTGGAGGATCTTGCTTCACCATGGTGATGACCTCCCTCCCACACGGAGCCAGGACCAAGAGATGGGACACACAACTCCTCGACTCTAAGGTAGTTTACACTGGACTGAGTTAAACCTGCAGACACTGCGGCCCTCCAGGACTGGAGTTAAACCTGCAGACACTGCGGGCCTCCAGGACTGGAGTTAAACCTGCAGACACTGCGGCCCTCCAGGACTGGAGTTAAACCTGCAGACACTGCGGCCCTCCAGGACTGGAGTTAAGCCTGCAGACACTGCGGCCCTCCAGGACTGGAGTTAAACCTGCAGACACTGCGGGACTCCAGGACTGGAGTTAAACCTGCAGACAATGCGGCCCTCCAGGACTGGGGTTAAACCTGCAGACACTGCGGCCCTCCAGGACTGGAGTTAAACCTGCAGACACTGCGGCCCTCCAGGACTGGAGGTAAACCTGCAGACACTGCGGCCCTCCAGGACTGGAGTTAAACCTGCAGACACTGCGGCCCTCCAGGACTGGAGTTAAACCTGCAGACACTGCGGCCCTCCAGGACTGGAGTTAAACCTGCAGACACTGCGGTCCTCCAGGACTGGGGTTAAACCTGCAGACACTGCGGCCCTCCAGGACTGGAGTTAAACCTGCAGACACTGTGGCCCTCCAGGACTGGAGGTAAACCTGCAGACACTGCAGCCCTCCAGGACTGGAGGTAAACCTGCAGACACTGCGGCCCTCCACGACAGGAGATAAACCTGATTGATTCAGAACTGATTCAGTTTGTAGTGAATCTTTGCTCTCAGCTGGTTTAGAAATATTTGGCCACACACTCGTAGGGATGCTCAGTCCTGCTAATCTCACAGTTTCATTGTTGGCCTGTCTGAGTCAGTCTAATCTGCTTGTACGGCCTCATAAAGGCAGGCAACAGATGGACAGACAGACGGACAGAGAGTCAGACAGAGGGACAGAGGGACAGGGTCTGGACTTGATTGGGAGCCCAGGACTGGTCTCCCAGAACCAGCTTTCTCTGTTCCTCTCTCCCTTGTTATCCCTTCATTTCCTTCCCTCTCTCCATTCCCTTCCTCTCTTGCCCCTCTCCCTGTCAATAAAAAATGCTTACTGAGTCCTTAGACTGTTTCCTATGTTTAGGAGAGTACCTGTCTGTTTCCATGGTGACTCAGACCGCCCAATAGGACCCTGTCCGCCTGATTCTCATCCACTCCCTGGGTGTTCAGCCCTGTGTCTGTCGAGCAGCCAATCAGTGGGCCTGAAACAGAAGCTTTACTCGTTATGGTTGATCTGTCTGTTGGTGTCCCGTGTCTTTGTGCGTCCATCTAAAATTCCCCCTCCCTCCCCACACAGAACATCTGCAGAAAGGACCCCCCATCATCATCCTCCTCCCCTGCCACGTCTGTTGCCCTGGGAAGAGGAAGGCTTGGAGACACAGCTGAGGAAGAGGAGGAGTGAAGATCCCCTGCTGCTACGATCATAAGGAGCAGAGTGTGTGTCTGTGTGTGGAGTTATACACTTACTGCTGCCGGTTTTAGTCACAGGATGCAGGGTTTCTCTTGGGCAATACTACACATTAACAGGCTCAATAGTGTTGGCTAAGCACACACACCCGCACACACACACCCGACAAATATGAAGAGACAAACTGAACCATGCAAGCACACATGCAGACAAACGCAAGCACACACACACACACACAGGCACACTCATGCACACATACACACGCACACACAGATACACTCGCTTGACAAACATGAAGAACCGAACTAAACCATGCATGCACGCACGCACACACAACAAACATGAAGAGACAAGCTGAACCATGCAAGCGCACATGCAGACACATGCGCGCACACACATTCACACACACACACACACACTTACACACTCAAACACTCACTGAATCTAACAGGACTCGTAGGTGGTGCTCTGCCGGAGCCTGAAGCCATGCTGCTGGGTACTCTTCGGGTGGTTGAGTCTGAGAGAAGTTTCCGGGTGAGCGAGTCTCCCTCTCATCAATATTCATACCGCCTCCACATCAAAGCAGCTCAAAATGGCTGCCAGGATCCAGAGCCCCGGCCCGAGGCAAAGAGAGCCCTACCTCACTCACACAGCCCGGGGAGACGCCTATGGTGATCTTCAACAGGTCACACACCCCCATCAGCAAGGACAGCTGGGATAGCACGATGATGTTACTGGAGGAGAGGGATGGATCTCGCAGTGAGGAGCTGGAGTTTGATGGTGGCTTGATGTTGGGAACTGGAGGGAAACTGGAGTCAGAGGCAGGACTAAAACATGGAAGAGCTCATCTAGGATCAGTTTTGTATTAGCCAAACCTGGGTTCAAAAAATACATAATCGTTTTGGATTCAGTTACTTTTCTGTGCTCGATTGAGCTGTCCTTGTGCAGTTGAGTCAACCAAGAGGACCTGAAAGTGGGGTTTGAGCATTTCATAGTTTCTGATACGCCAGGCAAGCTCAGTAAAGCATAGAAAATTATGAATCCAAAACAGTAATACATTTGACCCAGGTCTGATTTTAGCCCATCATGCATAAGGTTGGGGTATGGATAGGAAACCAGATGTTGGAAGAACACGGTCACCCCACAGTCACCCCAAGTGTTTTGGGGAGGCAGGCCCAGGCTGTTGTCTGAGAGAGAACACCTGTATGGGCAGGGTGTGGCTCTGGCTATAAGGTTTTGATCATTGCTGGGGGGGGGGGGGAGGAAGCTGGTTTAGTTATCACGAAGCTAGCATGTCACGGTGAAGCTAATTTAGCTAGCTTTGACATGTCATGCTTAAGTTGCTTCAGTTAGCATGAAGCATTAGCTTTAGCATGTCATGCTGGAGCGGGTTAGTTAGCACAAAGATTAGGCATTGCACACTGGAGCTGGTTAGTTAGCAAGAGGCTTTAGCATGCCATGGCGAAGCTAGTTTGGTTAGTACAAAGCTTTAGGATGCCAGGCTGAAGATGGTGCAGTTAAGGTTAGTACTGGGAGGTAAGGGTGGTGATTATGAGGCTTTGTTGTTGGAGAGAGTTCTCGGAAACTGTTCAACAGCTGACTGGGTTTTAGAGCACCCTGTTCCTGGAGATCTACTGCCCTTGTAGGCTTTCACTCCAACCTGAACAAAGCACATCTCATTCAACAGCCAGAGCGGGGCTGCCCGGACCCTGTTCCTGGAGATCTACCATCCTGTGGGCTTTCACTCCAGCTCTGAACAAATTATACCTCATTCAGCAGCTAGAGATCTTGTCAAGCTGCAAATTTGTAGAGTCAGACGTGCTAAATTACAATTGAAATAAAAACCTACAGGATGGCAGATCTGTGGGAACCAGGTTGGGAAGCTTGGTTTTAGAGGAACAGAAACATCTTTGACTTGAATATAAGAGATACCTTTTTTAGATTCATCTGATCTCTCATTCATTAAAATGTCTTGAATGGTTAGGGCTGGTTAAATTTTACAATTTAACCTTGGATTGGAAAATGGATCATTGAGTTTGAATCCAGTCTGGATTCAATTAATACATTAATGCATGCATCCCTTTGATTTAAATTGGCTCTAAGTTATTTTCTTTTATGAGAGCATTTTCATATATTTTTGCCACCACTGACCTCAGAAAACCTTGACTATCTGTCAAGAAAAAAGAAAACAAAAAAGAAAACAAATTCAACAATGACTGAGAATTAAGGAGAAATGTTAACTTGAATTCAGCCCAATATAAGCACAATTATATTAAAATTTTCAGGATCCGATTTGGTGAAGTGATCTCAAGGCCATAAGATGCTTTAGTGAGTGAGAGAGTGTTTGCATGATGCAAGACCGCTTTGGTGTTGTTGTGTTACATTCACTGTGGGTGAATCCTTTTTCTGCAAAATTAAAACTAACCTATTTTCCTTGCTAGCAGTTTGACCTACTAAAACACTAACTAAACCACTAACAGACTAACTCTTGTCCTCCTTAAAACTCTTAGACCGCTTTTTCCCATAATCCTTTGGTAGTTCCTGAGTTTCTGAGTGCGACGATGTCATTCAGCGCTCCGCATGTCCTATATTGGCACAAACCATACAGTGATCTTCAATGTGCTGTTACCCTAACAACCACAAAGCATTCTCACCAAATGTCTGTTATGCTGTTGCAATGTTATCATGTTGCATTTGTGTTACACTAATGTTGTGGGAATGTTACCTGAGGGCCTCTCTCCCTGTTAAATCGCCATCTTTGTATTGGTGTGAACTGCATGCAGGATGTGGTCCTATGAAAACCTCAGTGCTTTACTGACTAACAAACCCCAGTACACCTGGTTACTAACATCTACTAACAAGAGATTAACCAACTAATCTGAAACCTGTGCAAGCCTGCTAAACAAGTGCCCTTATTGTGTGATTGTGTGTGAGTGTGTGTGTGTATGTGTGTGAGAGTGTGTGTGTGTATGGTTGTGTGTGTGTGAGTGTGTGAGTATGTGTGAGTGTGTGTGTGTGAGTGTGTGAGTATGTGTATATGAGTGTGTGTGTGTGAGTGAGTGTGTGTGTGTGTGTGTGTATGAGTGTATGAGTGTGTGAGTATGAGTGTGTGAGTGTGTGTGAGAGTATGTGTGTGTGTGTGTGTGTGTGTATGAGTGTGTGTGTGTGTATGGTTGTGTGTGTGTGAGTGTGAGTATGGTTGTGTGTGTGAGAGAGTATGTGTGAGTGTGTGTGTTTGTCTGAGTGTGTGTGTGTGTGCATCTCTTTCTGCTGTGGGGGTCTACCTCCCCCTGTCCTCCTGCTACTGTCAGTTAATGTCTGTGTATTTGCACATAATAGACTATGTGTGTGTGCTTATGTGGGTTTTTGTGCGTTTGTGTATCTGCGTGTGTGTGTGTACAGGTGTGAACGTGTGTATCTGTGTGTATATGTGTGTGTATGTGTGCATATCTGTGTGTGTGTGCGTGAGTCTGAATGCTACCTTACTCATTAGCATATGTATTGTGCTGGTGCCGATCAGCAGCTAGGCATCTTGTGCCAGCAGATTTACTAACAGAATCTAACATTTTACTAACGTTGTCTATCGGTTGTGCTACTAACCTCCGATTGGTCGGTTCTCTTGTGTGGGTTGAACTGCATGTGATCTGTGAGCTGCTGACTTGTGTACTGGTTTGTGTTGTGACCCATTTTGATCCGGTTCATATCCGGTCCTGAAAAGCTTCCACCCTTGCCAGATCTGGGCAGAACGCAAAATGGCTGCAAGGACAGACCTTAACCACAACAACTTAATAATAATACAATACAGTAACAATACAATCACTTTTATCCAAAGTGACTTACAGTTGGTTAAGTTAAGCAGGGGACAATCCCCACCTAGAACAATGTAGGGTTAAGGGCCTTGCTCAAGGACCCAACAACTGCACAGATCTTATTGTGGCTACACTGGGGCTTGAAACACTAACCTTCCAGGTCCCAGTCAAACACCTTAGCCACTAGACTACGGGGACCTTAGCCACTTGGATATATTACTTGAATACTTGAATATATTAGCCTTGAATATTGTCCTTTACTGGATGGGTATTTTTTTACATTGCCAAAAATACAGCCAAAAGCTGTTACTGTGTAATCTCCTGTGTGAGACTATACTACCTGCTCAATTACTCAGCATGACCTTCTTCATGTTTCTATTTCTGGAATTCTGGGATAGGAAGCCTGTTGCGTTATTTGGGCTCTAGTTTCTGTAGGAGACCCTTGGTTCATCTTGAATAGGAGGGGATTTGTCACACTGTTTCCCTAACTAATGACCTGAGCAGACTGTCAGGGTGTGAGTATTTCAGGCCTGGTTCTGGGTACTTCCATGGCTGCCAACATGCCCACGCTCTCAGAAATAAAGGTACAGAAAGTGCCTAAAAAGGTACAAATGCTTGTCACTTGGGTGGTACAATATAGGTACATAAACTTGTACCCCTAGCCTGCAATATATAATTAATTTGTACATTTTTGGCTTGGAAAATGTACTAATTTGTACCCAGAGAGGAAATTACTGTACTTTCAGGGTAGATTTGGGGAATTTTATCCTTGAAGAACAAAAATGTACCACCACTGACACTTTATTTCTGAGAGTGTACGCAGTGGAGCTGGGAGCTGGAGAGGAATAAACCAATCGGATTCAGCAGAATTCCAGAAGGGGCAACGCTTTCAGTCTGTTGCATCAAAGGTGTCGGATTTCCCAGTGACAGCCTCACAATACAAGGCCTGAGATTAACAATGCATTGTGGGGCACAACCCCAAAAACAGGAAATTTGTCACATACACCAGCTGTGTGATAGGGAATATAGTTACCCCCCCCCCAACCCCCGCAATCCCCAGACCCCTGCCCTCCGCCTGTTGGGTTTCACATTTCCAGGTTAGTGTTCAGCTTGTGTGCATCACAGCTGGGTGAAGTGCGTACCAAAACACTTAACTCTTTAAATGCCGGTGGGATAAAAAAACCAAAAAAACAGATCACTGAGAATTAGCAGAATGTGTATGCTAACCAAAAAACCTGCACAGTCACACAAAAGAAGAGTTGTGTTCTGAGTAGCAGTGATCTTTCTTTTAAAATAGTCAGGTATCGCAGGACTGTTATTTGACCCAGGACTGGTCTGTGCCCAGGTGTGTGTGTTTTCACCATGGATAGACATTAAGAATTGATCTCTGCTACTAACTAACCCTAACCCAAACTAACTCCCTGCTCTCTTCTGGACTAACATACCCTCGTTTTGCAAAAAGGGAAAACTGTAGTTATGGTGACGGGGGAGTGTGCTCTTTTTGCTTCAACTGTATGACTGCTGAATGTCACCATCTTCCATTACAGCTAACCAAAAACACTACGTTGCTTTAACCGGCTGAGATTACTCACACTAACTTACGTTACTTATGTTAACTTAACGGCCCAACACTAATAAATGGATTGCATTAATATAGCAACTTACATTACATTACATTAATGGCATTTGGCAGACGCTCTTATCCAGAGCGACGTACAACAAAGTGTAAAGTGCATACCCATGACCAGGGATAACTGCGCTGAAAGACTCTAGAGGGAAGTACAATTTCAACTGCAGGATGAAATTGTACTTTCATCACATTCATCAGCACCTTCACAAATTCTTCCAATCGTTTCGCCTCAATAGGAGCATTTATAGGCCGTCTGGTCTGAGAAGGTCAGAGTGGTCTCACCCACTCTGCAGCTGTCTAACCCGCTGAAGCTGCTTCACTCTACTAACAACCTGGAGTAAAACACTAACCAGTATCACACTACTAACGACCTGGAGTAACACACTAACCAGCGTCACACTACTAACAATCTGGAGTAACACACTAAACAGCATCACACTACTAACAATCTGGAGTAATACACTAACCCGTGTCACACTACTAACAATCTGAGTAACACACTAACCAGTATCACACTACTAACAATCTGGAGTAACACACTAACCAGCGTCACACTTCTAACGACCTGGAGTAATACACTAACCTGTGTCACACTACTAATGACCTGGAGTAACACACTAACCTGGGTCACACTAACAGCCTGGAGCAGCACAATAACCTGTGTCACACTACTAATGACCTGGAGTAACACACTAACCTGCGTCACACTACTAACGACCTGGAGTAACACACTAACCTGCGTCACACTACTAACAATCTGAGTAACACACTGACTAGAATCACACTACTAACGACCTGGAGTAACACACTAACTAGCGTCACACTACTAACAATCTGAGTAACACACTGACTAGAATCACACTACTAATGACCTGGAGTAACACACTAACCTGGGTCACACTACTAATGACCTGGAGTAACACACTAACCTGGGTCACACTAACAGCCTGGAGCAACACACTAACCTGCGTCACACTACTAACGACCTGGAGCAACACACTAACCTGTGTCACACTACTAATGACCTAGAGTGAACACTATAACCTGGGTCACACTTCTAACGACCTGGAGTAATACACTAACCTGTGTCACACTACTAATGACCTGGAGTAACACACTAACAGCCTGGAGCAGCACAATAACCTGTGTCACACTACTAATGACCTGGAGTAACACACTAACCTGCGTCACACTACTAACGACCTGGAGTAACACACTAACCTGCGTCACACTACTAACAATCTGAGTAACACACTGACTAGAATCACACTACTAACGACCTGGAGTAACACACTAACTAGCGTCACACTACTAACAATCTGAGTAACACACTGACTAGAATCACACTACTAATGACCTGGAGTAACACACTAACCTGGGTCACACTAACAGCCTGGAGCAGCACAATAACCTGTGTCACACTACTAATGACCTGGAGTAACACACTAACCTGCGTCACACTACTAACGACCTGGAGTAACACACTAACCTGCGTCACACTACTAACAATCTGAGTAACACACTGATTAGAATCACACTACTAACGACCTGGAGTAACACACTAACTAGCGTCACACTACTAACAATCTGAGTAACACACTGACTAGAATCACACTACTAATGACCTGGAGTAACACACTAACCTGGGTCACACTACTAATGACCTGGAGTAACACACTAACCTGGGTCACACTAACAGCCTGGAGCAACACACTAACCTGCGTCACACTACTAACGACCTGGAGCAACACACTAACCTGTGTCACACTACTAATGACCTAGAGTAACACACTAACCTGGGTCACACTACTAACAATCTGGAGTAACACACTAACCTGTGTCACACTACTAATGACCTAGAGTAACACACTAACCTGTGTCACACTACTAACAATCTGGAGTAACACACTAACCTGTGTCACACTACTAATGACCCAGAGTAACACACTAGCCTGGGTCACACAACTAAAAATCTGAGCAACACAATAACCTGGGTCACACTACTAAAAATCTGAGTAACACACTAACTAGAATCACACTACTAACGACCTGGAGTAACACACTAACCTGGGTCACACTACTGACAATCTGAGTAACACACTAACCTGGGTCACACTACTAACAACCTGGAGTAACACACTAACCTGGGTCACACTACTAACAACCTGGAGTAACACACTAAGCTGGGTCACACTACTAACAGCCTGGAGTAACACACTAACCGGAATCACACTACTAACAATCTGGAGTAACACACTAACCAGCATCACACTACTAACAATCTGGAGTAACACACTAACCAGCGTCACACTACTAACAATCTGGAGTAAAACACTAACCTGGGTCACACTACTGACAATCTGAGTAACACACTAACCTGGGTCACAGTACGAACAATCTGGAGTAACACACTAACCTGGGTCACACTACTAACAATCTGGAGGAACACACTAACCTGCGACAGACTACTAACAATCTGAGTAACACACTAACCTGGGTCACACTACTAACAATCTGGAGTAACACACTAACCTGGGTCACACTACTAACAATCTGGAGAAACACACTAATTAGAATCACACAACTAACAACCTGGAGGAACACTAACTGGCGACACATTACTAACAAATAACGTGGACTAACAAGAATGCAGCTTTTTCAAAGTGACTAACCAGGTACTGCACACCTTTAGATTGCCCTTAATACACCAGAAGACGGCTCCTGGCACACCTGTAGATTGTCCCTAGACAGGAAACTGGCTTCCAAGAAAATGCAACTGCCCCTTCAACTGCTATCTTGCTGTGCATGGTTACAAAAGAGTATTTTAACAAGTTAAAGCGCATGTGTGTGAATTATGAGTAGCTAAATATAAATCTTTACCAAATTCCAGAGTTACCATCCCTACTACACTGTCCTGGGGTGGGTACACGTAATGCAGTAAAAGTCACACACATTATGGAAATAATGTATTCACCGCCAAATGTTCTCTCTCTGCCTGTTGTTCTGATCAAAGGGAAAGAGTGAGTGAGTTTATACAGGGGTAGTGTCATTGTGGTGTGTGCCAAAATGTGCTTTTCAGTTTGGTTACCTCTGGTTGTCCAAATATGGCTTGAATGGTTCCTCCAACTGATAGCATTCTCTTTGTATTAAAATATGTTATAACATTTCCACAAAATTCACATCACAGCTCACTGAGCCTAGTATCCTACCTTTAACATCAGATCTCCAATCAACTTGACACTACAGCATTTTAACATTACATTACATTAATGGCATTTGGCAGATGCTCTTATAGAGTGACTCACAGTTGATTTTAGACTAAGCAGGAGACAATCCTCCCCTGGAGCAATGCAGGGTTAAGGGCCTTGCTCAAGGACCCAATGGCTGTGTGGACACCAGCGACCTTGTGGGTCATGCACCTTAACAACTACGCTACAGGCGTATGTGTTATAAACTTCTGACCATGTTTCTCTCTGTTCAGCAATTTCTCCCTAAATCACCCCCTTTTCATACATCACATTCCCTCTAAATTGTGGTTTTAGTGTGCTGTGCAATCCTGCCTGTCATGACAAACTCTGTAATAACATTACTGCAACTGAATGTTGCCTGTGACACATTGTCGTTACTCCACTGTGGCTGTTGAATAAATCGCAGCCTGTTTTTAAACGCCTGTGTCGTGGTGTTCGTTAAAATGGGCTTTCATTAAGCATGGGAATTATGTGGCCCACCCGAGGACCTGGCTGCCAGCGGGAGAGGTCTGGATTAGAGAAGCTCCTTTCTGCTCCACCAGAACCCGCAGGTAATAATCGCGCCCCCGTGGTCTGATTACGGTAATCAACGACGCAGCGTCGGGAGCATTATCACCGCGGGCTCCGCGCTCCTGTTCCATCACCCGCTGTAGCCATAGGCCGTTTATTTTCTTTGAGATTTAACTGGTTCAAAACACTCCAAAAGGAATCCCTGTAATACCTTAACCATTGCTTTCAGCCACTGTTTTCTCATTTCCAACTAATTTAATTCCAACTTCTGCTTCGCCTAATAGGCTAATCATACGTGCGATCTGACTTTATTGATAAGATTACGTAGTAATCCACGTAGATTACAAATCCATGTAGAATATTAACTAGGAATTAACTGGAATTTCTGTATAGCCAACAGCGAATTAGTTCAACGGGCCGGGGTAACCGGTCGAACCAATACCCTGCAAACACAACCAACCAACCAAGGCACGGAATTAGGCACCCCTGGTTTATGGGGACTATCGCACTTATCCTGAAGGCTGATTCACATTCTCCCTGACCCTATAATGGCCTTATAGGACACATCATTTGCGATGGGCGTTGATTCCGTCTCATTGCTCTTATCTGATTAAACAGATGAGGTGCGCCAGCACGGGACTGAAGGAGATGTCAACTGCATTAGCCGCCATAATTACTCGGCTGCGTCAATTATCTGGCTCAATTAAACCGACCAGCCGTGCACTCTAAACTCACCGTGATTTATTATGGTACAATAGCTGGGCAATGTCGTGTGTACTGGCCAGATCTTACTACTGTTTATTGTTGTTACTTGTAAGAGGCAGAATGGATGTTACAGCGCACTGATCCTGCAAACATGCGGACACAATCCCGACTGTCCGATAAACGCGCGGAGAAAACACGGACATAGTCCCCCTCACGACCACAGAACCTACAGATGGAGAGTTCCGGAAATCTCAAATTAATCGTTTACCGCCATCTAGTGGTCCGGGGACCTTCATTGCCTTCATTGCATTGAAGGCGTTCCTTCACTCGCTCTCAACTGAAACGAGTTACGGGTTCTACTGGCCTTTTTATGCCGTTGAAATTACATTACATGGCAGACGCTCTTATCCAGAGCGATGTACAAAAAAAAATTAAAAAAAAGTTCACTCGTTGAGAGTGAACTACACTTTTTAACATTCAACAGAAGTTAGCTCACGCATAGTAATTCACAAAACTAATTAGTTAATGGATCAGGAAAAAGTATGCCATTTTAGCATTTGATCCCAGCAACCTTTTAAATTCATAATAGTTTGCATACTTGTTGCATTCTGTACATAAGGTTTCACTCACTGGATGCAGGTTTAACTCCAGTCCTGGAGGGCCGCAGTGTCTGCAGGTTTAACTCCAGTCCTGGAGGGCTGCAGTGTCTGCAGGTTTATCTCCAGTCCTGGAGGGCCGCAGTGTCTGCAGGTTTAACTCCAGTCCTGGAGGGCCGCAGTGTCTGCAGGTTTAACTCCAGTCCTGGAGGGCTGCAGTGTCTGCAGGTTTATCTCCAGTCCTGGAGGGCCGCAGTGTCTGCAGGTTTAACTCCAGTCCTGGAGGGCCGCAGTGTCTGCAGGTTTAACTCCAGTCCTGGAGGGCCGCAGTGTCTGCAGGTTTAACTCCAGTCCTGGAGGGCCGCAGTGTCTGCAGGTTTAACTCCAGTCCTGGAGGGCCGCAGTGTCTGCAGGTTTAACTCCAGTCCTGGAGGGCCGCAGTGTCTGCAGGTTTAACTCCAGTCCTGGAGGGCCGCAGTGTCTGCAGGTTTAACTCCAGTCCTGGAGCACCACAGCGTCTGTAGCTTTTTTGTGGTTTCCTTTCAACTAGTAGCTTGGAAACAAGATGCATCGAGTCCAGCCAATCAGTGACTTACAATGGGCATTTAAGTACAGAAAGACTCCTCTAAGCAGTAGACATTTGGCCCTCCAGGTGTTTGAGGTTCCTGCAGTCGGCTATTCATGAGACGACATTCTTGTTCTGCTTTACTGTACACAAACATCTTTCCTTGACTTCCACACCATCTTTACACAAAAAGCCCCACATTGGTATTCTTTTTTCGGTCACTTTAGTACTTGGTCCCTTTGGTACATTCATCCATTGTTGTAAAATTACTGCAAGACGTGTAGTACATGTCACACAAACTTTGCATCTGCGCACTCACAACTCTTGTTCCTTCCAGAGGCTTCTGCGGGTTGCGTGTGTACATTTCCATACAGGGCTGGAATGGTTCACTAACTTTAGATTTGAATATATATAAATAAAAATGGTCTCAATTGTCATTGCTAGAGAAATTCCAGTGGGAATATGTGTCAAATATGGTATTTGTATATATGAAAAAGTCACCAACGTGATGATGTTAGGTTTTTTTCTGTTGTGATCTGCATACTAGCCACCAGAGGGCAGTATGACGCCAGGCAAAGGCTGCTCCCTCCTGAGTGAGAAGGAGCAGCATCGCTCTCTGTTACCCTCTCAGCCAATCACAGCAAGCTATCACAACAGGAAAAACTGAACCAGGGAGTGAACTCTGACCCCAGACTCTGAAATTCATGACAGGCCAGAGCACGCGCGTCTGTGGGGTTTCTGGCCTTCAACTTGGCCACAAGTCCTAGGAAAACTGTTTAATGTTCCCCCCTCATCCAAATCTCAATGAAATGTCTCCAGACCTGATTTGTGATATTTAATACTGATATTTAATCACAAGGGTCATGCTCACCCTCTGTAATGAGCGACCAATCTACTGAAAAAGTTTAAATGTGCATAAGATGGCACCTTTTGAAATTATAATAATTTAATCTGGAGAAACGTGCAGGTTTGCGCTGAGTAAGACATGAGAGTTAAAGAGATAGGTAGATACACACACAGACTGTGCATCACAAGAAACTGTGACAATTGCAAGGCGGTGTTGCAGATATAAACACAATATAAAAATAATATTTTCTAATTATCGGCTATTATAAAAAGAACAAATACCTGCTGTTTGCCAATTCCCCCATGCACTGACACAGTGGCACTTAAATATTCCAGGATTCAATTAAATTAAATGTATAGTGCATTGCGCTTTTTACAGATGACTGTCACAAAGACACTTTACAGAGGAACAAAAGGGCAAGAAAAAATGCCCCAAACTCGCAAGTGCAGGTGTACAGGTGTACAGGTGTGTGACACAGGCGGTGAAAACCTCTCCCGTAGGGAGGAAAACCCTCAGACACAACAGGCGCTCCTGGCTCTACTGCACCTGCGCCCTCACCTGTGCCCTCACCTGGCTCCACCTGGTGAAAGGTCCACCAAAAGATGGATATCACGCTCCTGGATATCCACAGGAGTCCCAGAACAGGTCCTGCACTCTCAGAAATGAAAGTGACAGTGGGGGGTACGGGATCAAATTTCCCAAATGTACCCTGAAAGCACAGTCTCTCAGACCACACCGCCAGAAAACAGGTCACATGAAGCAACATGAGCAAATCTTCAGCTGTCATTCACAGGCTTATCGTGAAGTTTAGCCAAAACGTCAGATGGTGTAAACGAGGGGGGCTAATTGAATAATTAACTGCGAGGTTGGCATGAAATTCAGAAAGGGCTACGGCTGTCCTTGGCCAGCCCTGTTATAAACCATTTATCCGCTGCTACCACCATTAACCCTGGCGTCAGCCAATCAGATGAGCTCTCTGACCTTCAGGCAGGGGCTGATGGGATACGATGGGGCGGGGAGACCTTCGACGCCCTGAAGCTGAAGTGGAGAAGAGGCCGGCCCGTCGCCATGGAGATCTGATGAGTCCTCCTCCTGGGCCCTGCTATCTGCAGCCTCCATCAAGGACTTGATTAGTTTGGGTTAGCCAATCAAGCAGAGAGCTCTCTCCTCAAGTTGACACAGGAGCTCAGAAGTCTGCCTCGGCTGTTGGCCTGTTCATGGCAGCGCGCTGAACGGGATTACTGGTGGGCCCAGTCTGTGGGGTACAGGGGTCCCCCAGTCCCAGTTCTGCCTGAGATCTGGGGAGCAGAGGAGACTCCAGAAACATTCCAGTGCAAAGCTGAAACTTTAATACACCCATACCCTCCTTTCCCCCCTCCCTCTCTCTCCTTTCCTCCATCTCTCCAACTCTCACTCTACAGGCATGCAAGGCCTGACAATATTAACTTTCTCCTCCCTCCCTCCCTCTCACATGCAGTCCATCCCATTCTCTTTCTCTCTTCCATTCTCTCTCTCTCTCTCTTTCTTCCTCTCTCTTTCTCCAAGTGCTGCCTGCTTTCCTAATGCTGTCTCTGCGCCACTGTTGCCATGACTACGCAAGGGGGGAGGGGTCAAAGGTCAGCTGTCTGCATTTCGCATACTTACGGGAAAGAGCAGGAAGAGAGAACAGCCTCAGGAGAAACGCAAGAAAGAGGGAGAGGAAAAGGAGAGAGAGAGAGAGAGAGAGAGAGAGAGAGGTGGAGGCTTGCTGGTGAACATGACTCTAGCTCTCTCCAGCTGGGGAGTATGTTACCTCCAGTAAGAAAGACAAGTATCAAACCCCATATGACAAAATCAACAAAAACATAATCTCACCAGGCCTGTGTCAAATCGTAATGTAACACAATTCATCCATTCAGACATCAGCTCAATTGCTGGAGACCACAACGATTTTTATATTTTCACATTTTCACTCATTAGTTAGTAAAGTAAATTCAAGTTTTGGTTTGTAACATACCATTTTTAAGAATTCTTGGGCAGGTGTAGTATATTCATATTTTTCCAGTATCTGGAGAGGTTTTTTATTTGAGCCAGGACCTGACAGCTGCGATCTAGATTTGCTTGTTATTCTGTACACCCTGCTCTTTGGTTTCAGTGGATGTCAGTGCGTTTCTTTTCTGAGCTCCTGTACAGAAACATCACCTGATATTGCTGTCAGAATACCAGTCTGAGAGACGTGAGGAACACAGAAATGTTTTGCTCTCACATTTGCCTTGGAGCCGTTGTCCAGGACGATACTGACAGCACTGTACCGAGATGTCCAGCAGCAGCCAGAACCTGAGAGTGACACGGAGCTTCTCACCTTATTTTGTACACCAGGTTTTTTATTTCCTACATTCTCTGATGTTCTGTGCTGCAACCTGCCATGACATCATAAACATTCTTACATTCTTTTAATTTTATTTTCTATTTTTAATTTAAATTTAATATTCTTTTAATGGTTCATGCCGCACCCTTCTGTGACATCATAAACATTCTTATATTCTGTTATGTACTTCTGTTTTTCCCAATTACCTGTCCACGCCCCCGTACCTGATATGTGTTTCCTCTGTTGTAATCGTCTCACCTGATTCTTGTTGTATCGTCATCAGTGTTGTAAAAAAGCCTACCTGTTTCTCTGTTCTGTGATCGTCTCGTGCCCTGCATTCATGCGTGTCATTGATTCTTTCATTCCTGACTGTTCCTTACCCATTTGGAGTTCCTGTTTCCAAGTTCTGTGTTCGTCCAGTCCTGCTCCATCCCTCCAGCCCCCCTGTACCCATCTCCATCCCTCCTGCCCCCTGTACCCGTCTCCATCCCTCCGGCCCCCCTCCTGCCCCCTGTACCCGTCTCCATCCCTCCTGCCCCCCTGTACCTGTCTCCATCACTCCGGCTTCAGCCTTTGCCTGTCTTTGGATGTCGCCCCACCTGCTCCTCATTGCTCTGGTTGCTTGAACTCTGACCCTTTGCCTGGAGTCACTGTATTGCCTGCTTTGCCTGGACTGCCCTGTTTGCCATGCACTGACCTGTTTCCGTGGAACTCTGATTAAAACCTGCCAGTTATTACATCTTGGTGTCTGTGAGTGGTCGATTCCTATAAGAGTTAGCACTGTGTGTAA
This sequence comes from Conger conger, assembly GCF_963514075.1. NCBI lineage: Eukaryota > Metazoa > Chordata > Actinopteri > Anguilliformes > Congridae > Conger > Conger conger. Next base: position 40,866,964 of record NC_083770.1, read on the forward strand.
CATAATGTAGTGTAATGTAATGTAATGTAATGTAATGTGACACAGGCATGTGTAGGGGATGCAGCTGACTGTGCGATGGACACGGGGAGTGTTTGAGGGGATGTTATATTCACACAGAGCTCACATTGTGCTACTCTACAGGGGATCGAACACTCTGTCTGGGGTGAGGGTTTGGGGGGAGGGGAGGGGGGGTGTTCGACATTATGTTCAACATGAACACATAGACACATGCTCAAAGAATATACCAGACAACCCCCCACAGCAAAGCCCCCCCCCCATCCCAAAGCCCCCATAAAGAGGCAACAAAGAGCGAGGTTCTACTTTCCATTTCAGTCCAATAGGATCCAGATGGGGGGGTTGGGGAGGGGGGGGGGGTGGGTTACCATAGGTAGGGTCTGTCTGCCTCAGTCCTGGGTCTTCATGGGTCAGAGCTAATTCACAACAGATCTGGCAACCCAGACCAACCCCCCAACCGCCCCAGCCCAGTCCGCCCCCCAACCCCCCACCCGCCTGAATTTGACAGCGGTCCAACAGGCGTTCTTTTTGTTCCAGAGGGTTTGGGGAGCCCAAATGTGTACTGGCTGCAGCAGAACTTCCTGCTCGTACACTGATCGAATCCGTGTTTGAAAGAAAGCTGTCAAGATGTCCTCTGCAGCCCTACTGGTTCTGACTGCGAGAGGATTTCTTTGGGAAGCTAAACTGAGAGGAACTGTGCATGCCTTCAGACGCTGCGTCACATTTACCCAACGCTGAGCGTGGAGGAACGGCACAAACGCCACATTCTGGAGCAGAGCATTGTGGGTACATTTTTTGACGAATGCGAAGGGCTGCACTCCATGGCCAGTCCGCATGTCAGCGTAGGATATCAACATTTGTCTGTTTTGATTATTTGAAACGCCCTGCATATAACAGAGAGAAGGAGGAATGTGTGTGTGTTTGTATCTGTGAGAGAGGGTGTGTGTGTGTGTGTTCAGGGTTGTGCATAATTTA
>NC_083770.1:40870453-40895453 GCF_963514075.1 Conger conger
ATTGTCCTGCTCCTTTAACCCGGCGGGATTTTCACTTTAAACTCCCAGCCACCAAGCCTATAATTTGCCGTATTTGATAATTTAATCCACATTTATTTCCTCACTCTTTTTATTTTATCCCTGGGAGAATTCCCACCAGAATCCTGGACCCATTGATTTAGATTCAGAACCCAGAATCCCACTGATTCTGATTCAGAACCCAGAATTTCTGGAAAGGACTGATCAGCGAGACAGAGACAAGAGATTTACCGTACATATTTCACAGTGTGAATAAGTCATTTTTTCGTATCAGAATATGTTCCATTTCAGATGATATCAGAATGCATGGCTAATGATGCTTTATTAATAGTTTATTAACAGTCTATTACACATTTATAAAAGGGTATTTTTATATGCAATTATTTCTTGTCTAAAGGAACGAATACTCCAGGATGAGGAAAGATATTAGGGCAGGACTCGTGGTTTGAGACAGGGGCATTGTGGTACAGCCGTTTGGAACCAGGACTTAGGAGGCTGCGGGTTTAATACTCAAGCTGGCACAGCCACGACACCTTTGAGCTATGGTTGCTTTTGTAGGTAACCAGCTGTATGCATTATCATACAGCTGAATTACGAGCAGGAGTCATTGAAAATAATTCTGTGCTGTAGGCTTGTAATTTTTGCCCCCCTCTCCCTCTCTCTCTCCCTCTCTCTCTCTCCCTCTCTCTCTCTCTCTCTCCCTCTCTCTCTCTCACTTTACAAGTAAGCAAGACCCAGACAAATGCACAGCAGCTCCTCGGAATGGTGGAGTTTCTGTAGAAATATGAGCCCCAATGTTGTTTGCACGAGTGATTAAAAAACAATTGGTACAGTAAAACAACGAGAGACAGCCCCAGTTTACACACAAGTGTAATCAGGGCATTTTAATTCTACTTCCTTATACCAGCCATACAAAAGCCTAGATAAATCACCCCCAATTAACTCACGCAGGGAATCTGTGTTTAACATGGAGTGTGTTCTTCCTGGAGTCTCTCCACATAGCCAAAGGGATGTTTTAAGAGCTTTTAGACCCACAACACAAACAAACAGAGCTACTCAGCGCTGGATTTTACTATTTACTATTAATGTGTGTAAAATCCTGCACACTGCAGCGTAAACTCATAATGAACACACCTCAACGATATGAGAGAGAAAGAGGGAGAGATAGAGAGAATGTGTTTGAGAAGGGGTGAGAATTAATGTCTTTTTTTAGACTCAACAAACTGTGTTTTTTTATCACAGTAATACATCTCAGAGCTTTAATTAAAATGCCTCACACAAAGAAGGTACCTCAGCAGCTTGGGATCTTAGCTTCAAGAAGATCTCAAAAAGTGAAAACCTCTCCCTTCAGTTGTGTGTTAGATGGTCATGCAGTGTCATCTACTGACTTAGAGAATAAAAAAGATAAACTCTGTTTTGTTACAAGTCTACAGTACACCTCGTGCTCAGATTTATGGAAACTGGCTGTCCGTAAATGAAGGACAAGCAGCAGCAGCACAGTAATAAATAAAGTTAATAAGCGACTGAATTTCATTTCATAATTTGCTGCTCTGCCAGTTGAAGTTGGTTAATTTGCCTAATTAGGCTGATTTGCTCATTTGTTTTTAATCCATGCCTGAGAAACAAGAAAGCAGCATTATTTTTTACATTTAATCCAAAATAGCATGTTTCCCATTCATGTTAATACAATAATACATTTTAACAATAAAAAAATGATGCTGCAACATAATACATTTACGCAAAATGATTTGTTATTTAGAGACTTATAGAGAATATAATAACTGAATATGACAAGCAAGAACAGATTCATATTTGATACATATTCAACATATTTTCATTTTCATTAATGTTTCACGGCATCTATATTTATGAATGTTTGTTAGAGTGAATGGTGACATCATTCTGCAGGGTCAGTATGACATCATCATTATGCGTCTCCCTGGTGATGTGATGTAGGTGGGAGATCATTGGTATGAGAACTGGACACAGCTTCCGCTTACCAGGCCCATGGATTCCTATGGGAGCTGCTCACGGGCGCGAGAAGCCAGTTCATGGAGGCGGCCATGTTTGACTGTGGGCCTTTTCTGGCACCAGGGCATGTGCACTGGGCACCTAAATGTGAACAGATGAACTCTAATCAACTCTAATGTCATGATCTGTGTTTTTCTGTATCTGTATACTGTCTATGTCCGTCGCGTTTCGCCTTTTGTTTCCCACTCTGCTTTCTGTAGTCTGTTTTCAGTTCATTCATTGTCATTCATTTGTCTTGTCTGTTTTGTTTTTGACCACCACCTTTTGGATTATCCTTCTGTTCATATTTGTGTTGGACTTTATTCAGATTCTCGGTTTGTGATTTTGGATTTCGTTTTGGTTTATCTGCTTCATCTGACTGCTGTCCTGTTTACAAACTTTTGCATGTGACCATAACCACATTTCGGATTGCCTGTGTTGTACCTGTTTGCTTGGTTACCGAGCCTCGATTACCTTCTACATTCCCGTTTGCCCGTACTTGACCATTGCCTGTTTGACTAAAGTGTGTGTGTGTGTGTGTCATTCAATAAAGACTTTTATTGGTAAATGGTTGGCAGTTATATAGCGCCTTTAGCCACAGGGCTGTACAGTTGATGCTTTGTCATTTGCCCATTCATACACACACTCAGTCACCAATGGTGATTGGCTGCCATGCAAGGCACCAACCAGCTCATCAGGAGCATTTGGGGGTTAGGTTAGGGACACTTCGACACGACCAAGGTGGGAATTGAACTGGCAACCCTCCGACTGCCAGACAACTGCTCTTACCACCTGAGCCAATGTCGCCCCCATTATTGGAAGACCTTATAGTTCACGATTGGTTCCTGGGTTCTGTATTCTGACATTGGCTCCTGGGTTCTGCATTCTGACATCTAGGTGGCTTTGGATAAAAGTGTCAGCTAAATGACATGTAATGTAATGGCCAAGCCTGCATACTACCTATACTATATCAGCTGATCAGGTTGGAGGTCAGAGAATCTGTTCGACAGCAGCAATGCACTGGGCTAAAGAAAAACGTCACAGAAACCTCCACGTTCCTCTGAAGCCCACTGTCATTAAAGCAGCCTCTGGAGGAACTAAATTAATAAGTTATAATAAAATTCTTTATGAAACTGCATGTCAGCAGGCAAACATCTGCACAATTTTACACATGCTAATTCTGTGGCGTTTATTCTGACATTGTGCCCCCCCCCCCCCCCCCCCCACCACCACCTTAATGTCATACTCATATGTGTTAATACAAATGCCAAATGGCTGCTTTTTTCTAGCATTGAGAATATATTTTTAGAGCAGGAATTTTCCACACGGGGTTACAATATTTTCACAAAATTAAAAGGGATTAATCTAAAAATCTGTGGTTTAAGCAGCCTTTTATCATGTTTCTTAGTTCCCGCTCTGATGTGTAAAACGCTTCAAAGTAAAGCTTTAATTTCATCCAGGCGTGCGCGGCTCCATCTCATCCCTGAAACAGGATATGGTTCCTCAGCCACAAAGAGAGCACGTTTTATATGCTTTTAATCACATATTCTTCCTGTGTCAGACGTCTGAGCAGGATAATCTGCTGTCTCTGAGCTCCAGTGCTGGGGTACAGAGGACCAAGGCCCTCTGCAGCTCATGTGCACATGTTATGGGCAGGGCTGGGGGGGGGGGGCCAGAGGGACTTTTTAAAAAGTACAATACAGGCTTTTAGCGCACCGCCAGGAGGGTGGGGAGTCCAGGCCCCAGGCTCTCAGGAGCCTTCTTGGCTTTTAAAACAGGAAATGAAAAAAAAATAAAAAAGTATTTCTGTGTATGTGTGTATTTGTGTTCATGTCTACACATGTATTGTGGCTGTGTACATGTATATTTGTGTCTGTGCGTGCATATGTGTGCATGTGCCTATGTGTGTGTGTTTGTGTTTGTGTGTGTGTGTTTGCCTGCATATGCATGTGTGTGTTTGTGTTTGTCTGTACGAGTGTGTGTGTGTGTGTGTGCATCATACTGATGCTACATTCATGACGCATGTTGTTCTATCTCTCGATGTCTCTCTTCACAGGGGTGTTGTTGGGGGGGGGGGGGGGGGTTCTGTGGGAATTATGTGAAGAGGAGGGAACATTTGTTTTTTTGGGGGGGGGATGGGGGGGGGGGGGCGTTAGTGACTCAGCTGACACTCACAGCATTCACAACGCCATCACCATCACCATCACCACAACACAACACAACGCTGAGGCAATGGGCTGCACGTTCACATCCTTGGCCTCTGCTGTGTCTCCCACGAAGGTGGGAAGGTGCATTTCTTCAGCTGTAACTAGAAGTAACTTTTTGTGGAAATGCAGTGCCATGTGACTGAGCCATCACTCACGTTACCGACTGGAAAATAACAATGTCTATTTTGTCTGTTTTTAAAAAAAAAAGACATAATGTCATTCCGTACTGAACAAACGTTAACATCCAGCAACAGCAAAAAATCAACAACGTCCAATTAATACACTAATACTAATTCAACAATGAATAAAAACTGAATTGATTAATTTCATCCGACTGACAACCCCAGTCCATGGGATTAGCTATAATCCATTTACCAACCCTCTATCCTACCACACCTCTTTAAAAGCCGCTCTGTATCGAGTCTTGGGTTTTGTAGTCTGATTTTATCCAACAGCCCCCCACCCCCTAACCCCGCAATTATCCCCCCCCCCCAAAGTGGCGGTAATTGTATAAAACAGCGGTAAGTATCTGAGTGAGCGATTTACGGGCCCTAACCGCTCTCAGTCCGGAGCCAGGGGCCTGATACACCAGGATGCCGAGCTCGGCACTTATCAGACAGAGTCCTGGCACTGAGAGACGGACAGTAATTAAAAAAGAGCTAATAACCTGGTCCCACCTGACATTTCAACATGGGGGCTCTGGTCACCATTATCTACATATAGATTAAAAAGCAGTAATTGGAACAGAGACAGGGCGAGGAGAACGGAGATGTCAGCGAAAGGGGTGGGGTGCGGGGGGTGGGGGGGAAGGAGGGTAAAAGACCAAACTGCCTTTGAACCATGAGCTGGGAGTTTGTTTTTTTTTGAGTGACACTTTGATTTGGCCTCTCTTCAATGCCACAGAATTGAGTTGAGCTAAAGCGGGGAATGAACGGTTATTAACAAGGCAAACAGGAGAGGAAGGAGCGCTGATTTTTTGATAATGAGGATGAGGAGGAGGAGACTCCACAGCATCTCAAGGAGTTTTGGAGCCACACCATGTTCCCCTAATCCGGCTTTATGCATGTAGCAGAATAGTGAGGCACTAGGCAAATATGGGGCCCAACAGCTGTGCAGATTTTATTGTGGTTACACTCGGGCTTGACCCACCAACCATCCAGGTCCCAGTCAAGCACCTTAGCCTAAGGTTACAGGCCTTAGATTAAAAACATTAACACAAAAGCTGGTTAATGCACCCCCAGCAAAGCTAGTGGACTAATTAAGAAAAACAAAGCTGAATAATTTAAGTGGAACAACCCAAACCTTCACCTTACCTTGTCAAAAAGGCCTCTCTCGACATTCTCACACCTGTAACCTTAATTAGCTCAGGTGAAACTCGTTAACCAGAAACCTTAATTAGCTCAGGTGAAACTCGTTAAGCAGAAACCTCAATTAGTTCAGGCAGAACTTGTTATTCAGCAGCCACTTCTAGTGTCCACACCAACGCACTCCCAGTTCACTCCTGTCCCGGGAGAGTTGCTGGGATTGCTGGTTATTCAACACTCAATTGGTCCATTAAAGCAGGTGATTACACAGTTAACTCTCCTCACTTCTTTTACTGGCTCTGAATTAGCTGCTAATTCTACGGTGAAAACAAAAGCCAGCGAACCCTGGGGATCTCCAGGGCCAGTGTTTCAGTGTGGATGAGATGTCACAATTAATACCACCTGTTCTTCACACCAGTGTCCACCATCTTACTCCTTGGAGTTACAGCGGATCAGAACAGACTGCTTTGTGTTGTGGACCCTGGTTTGTTTGCAACAGACCTGAAATCACCTCAGACAAATTTCGGGGCAGCTGATTGGTGTACTCGTAGGTTTTGAAAAAAAGAAAAAGGCTTTCACACTTCTAAAAATGAACTGAATCAGAGGGCAAAAGTACTTGGGTTTGAAAAAACCTCAAAACAAACATGAAAGCCTCTTTCACAGCAGTTTACAGCATTGAGCTCTCCTGCATGGCCCTCTTCAGGGCAAAAAGTGAGATTGATTTGAAGGAGATGTAGAAGATTCAGAGCTGTTGTTAAGTTTTTTCAGTCGTGTGCATGCCTATGTCTGTGTGCTTGCATATATGAGTGTGTGGGCATGCCTGTTTACGAGTGTGTGTGTGTGTGTGTGTGTGCGCATATGAGTGTGTGTATGTGTACGTGACTGTACATGTGTGTGCATATGAGTGTGTGTGCTTATGTGAGTGTGTCTGTGTGTAGTGTGTGTGCGTGTGTGTATGTGCTCATGAGAGTGTGTCTGTGAGTAGTGTGTGTATGAGTGTGTGTGTGTGGGTGCATGTACGTGTGTTGGGGGGCTGACAGTTTGACATGTTTGGGATGTACAGAGAGAGCAGGGAGCCTCCCTCTCTCTCCCTTTTGAGAACAAGGGAATATTTTGAGATGCGGTTACCATGGAAATTTCCGTAGTGCTGTAGAAGGGGGTGGGGGTGCATTACAGAACTTGGGGGATAATAAAAAATAATTTTTTGAGAAATGTTTTTTGTCAGCAGAAAGAATAAGTGAGGCGCACACTCAAACAGCACACTAATATATAATCAAAGAGCCGGCAGACGAGCAGAGACGCTTCAGAGAAGGTTCACAAAGTCTTTGAAATCCCCTCTCTCTCTGTCTCTCCCTCACTCTCTCTCCCCCTTTCTTCTTCTCTTGCTCTCCTTTCTCCATCTCTCTCTCTCCCTCCTGCTCTCTCTTCATCTCTCTCACTCTCCCTCTCTCCATCGCTCTCTCCCTCCTGCTCTCTCTCTTTCCTGCTCTCTCCATCTGTCTCTCTCTCCCTCTTGCTCTCTCCATCTCTCTCAGTCCCCCTCTCTCCATCTCTCTCACTCTCCCTCTCTCCATTGCTCTCTCCCTCCTGCTCTCTCTCCTTCCTGCTCTCTCCATCTGTCTCTCTCTCCCTCTTGCTCTCTCCATCTCTCTCAGTCCCCCTCTCTCTATCGCTCTCTCCCTCCTGCTCTCTCTCTCTCTCTCCTTCCTGCTCTCTCCTTAAACAGATGCTTGCTGAGCTATGAGCTGTGGTATTTTTTCATCGCCTCCCCCCATATCGCTCCATCTCTTATTTTCTGTGTGGCTCTGCCTCTGGCCCCTCTGCCATACCTGCAGAAAGATTTAACCTCCCTCCCCTCCCCCCATCTCCGTGTCAGAGAATAGCTCTGTCTCTCTCAGACCTGAACCTGACCCCCAGGCCCTGTCATCTTCACCCATCATACCCTTCCTCCATCCTCCATCGTCTCCATGCACTTTAGAAAAGTTAACTTCATTTCACTTTTTATCACTCCGGTGTACTTTCAGATCTCTCCACATGCTGCCAAAACTTACAGAACACAAGAATCTGCAGTAACGCACACTGTCAGAAAGCACCAGTCCCCTTCCCTCTCACTCTCACTCACTCTTCCTCACCTGCCACAGAATTAAGAGAGCTTCCCCTGTATGACTGGTCCTGGTGAGCCACAGGGTGTGCTGGGGTCCTCACTCCTGGTCCTGGAGAGCCGCAGGGTGTGCTGGGGTCCTCACTCCTGGTGCTGGAGAGCCGCAGGGTGTGCTGGGGTCCTCACTCCTGGTGCTGGAGAGCCACAGGGTGTGCTGGGGTCCTCACTCCTGGTGCTGGAGAGCCGCAGGGTGTGCTGGGGTCCTCACTCCTGGTGCTGGAGAGCCGCAGGGTGTGCTGGGGTCCTCACTCCTGGTGCTGGAGAGCCGCAGGGTGTGCTGGGGTCCTCACTCCTGGTGCTGGAGAGCCACAGGGTGTGCTGGTGTCCTCACTCCTGGTGCTGGAGAGCCGCAGGGTGTGCTGGGGTCCTCACTCCTGGTCCTGGAGAGCCGCAGGGTGTGTTGGGGTCCTCACTCCTGGTCCTGAAAAAAATTGCTAACGCTAACTGAATCATCAACTGTATGCTGGAAAATTACACTAGAACATTCTGGACTGTTGATCTTTCAGAAGGATAATTTCAGGCAGTTATGGCAAAACATTCCCAAAACATTCCCAAAACATTCCCAAAGCATTCCCAAAGCATTTCCAAAGCATTCCCACATCTTTCTAATTGTAAGTGTTAGCACATTGTCAGGTTCAGAGCGCAGGGCCGGAGAGAGAGGGTTGAAAATAAACAGAGGGAATAATCAGCCGGAATGTTTTCCAGTCGGGACGTTAAACACAGGGTCACTCACGTGGACATAATGGCCATGTGCACACAATGTGATGTGTGTGTGTGTGTGTGTGTGTGTGTGCAAGAGAGAGAGGATGAGAGAGAGAGAAATGAGAGGGAGAAGGAGAGAAAGAGTTTGTATTGTTATTGCAACTTTTAATGTTACTTATTATTATTATTATTTTTTTTTTTAAATTTATTTATTAAAAAAAATTTTTTTTTTATCGTTAATTCTATTTTTAAATACTGTCATGTTTCTGAGTATTTGTCTGTTAGTTATTTGTTATTCTTGTATATTTATTATTTTTCATTATTATGTCTGGTTTTCTGTTTGCATTCATATTCACAGCACTCGTCTTCCCCTGTGATGTCTGTGTCTTTATGTCGCTCTGAGCCCGAGTCACTTCCCTGTCTGACTATTCAGGTGGTTTCGGAATTTTCCGCTTCCCCACGATTCCTTCTTAGTCTTGTTTTCTCTTACTTCCTGCTTTTTTTTTTTTTGATGTTTGTAGATAGCACTAATCTACTCAGAACTAACATAGATTTTGTACAGTACTAAATTATATTAACAGACTAATTGTCTGCCTAACTAACTAACTAACTAACTAACAGTCACTAGTTTTGGGTAATTGTAATTTAATCACGTAAACTAACAGACTAACTCTATCGCTACTTCGATACTGCTCTATAACTGTCTTAAATATATGACACTGTAGTTAATACATTTACTTTATATCTACAATGTCTTATCTTTTTAATTGCTTTGAATTTAATGCTGAACGTACATCACTTTGAGCTACATTTTATGTGTGAAAGGTGATATATGAATAAAGCACACTATTATTATGATTACATATAAAATCATTATTGTGAGGTTATTGTAAAACTGCAGGACACAAACACATGTAGATACAACACTGTTGCATTAAATAAAACAACAGAAAGTGTAAATTTGAGAGGAGGAAGATGGAACGGAGGAGGTGGAGCTCCCCGGTGTTGGCGCGGTGCAGACGCGCGCCAGGCGGTCCGTTCGGTGACAGCGGTTGGCGTCGGCGCTCCGCAGCTGAGTGTCAGCCGCACGGTTTGGGCGTCATTATCGCGCCATCACCTCCTCCGACGCACGGCACGCGGCATAGCAACCTGACGCATTTCTCACCCCCCTCCCCTCTCTCTCTCTCTCTCTCTCTCTCTCTCTCTGTCTCTCTCATCTCTCTCCCTCCCCCTTTCTCTCTCTCTCTCCATCCCTCTCCCTCCCTGTCTCTCTATCTGTCTCTATCTCCCTCTCTCTCTCCATACCTCTCCCTCCCTCTCTCTCTCCCTCTCTGGAGAGAAGCACTTCTGACATGCAGTAACATTTGCACTGGGGGGGGGGGGGGGGGCTGTTGAGGATGTTTCAACACTCCTAGTGGGGGGGAGGGGTGGGGTGTGTTGACACTTGGCAGAGGTGTCTCGCTAGGGGTGCCACATGCCCCCCCCCCGACACAAGACATGCGTGTACCAGGTGTGTATCACCGTGGGGACCAAACCGAAAGAGGAGCGCAGATACTGTGACCCTGAACAGGATCATTCTCCAGGAGCATCTCTGCCCCTGTTCCCGTCTCCCCGCACTTGTCTTCCGACAGCCCGTTACTCGTTACCAGCCCGGAGTGTGAGGAATCCTGCAGTGCCACAGGTTGGCCACCAGGTGTCCCTCTCGGCCCAGTGTTAGGGCCGGTTCTGTTCTCTGAATGGAGGTGAAGCCTGGGCCCTGCCACTCCAGCACTGGGGCTCATCCATCATGTCCTGTGACTTGCGTTCTTCCCGCACACAACGCAGAAAAAAGAGCTTCTCCTTTCTCTCTTTGGCTCTGTCTCTCCGTGTCTCTCTCTCCCTTGCTCTCGGAGGTAGGGAGTGCTCCATTGTTTACACAGAGAGAGCGATGGCTGTTAACACGTGTACAGTAATGGGATCGCCCGCTGCCAGCCCGGGGAAGGAGGCCTCTGTCTGATGGATTAGACCCTCCATTCATCTAAATTATGTCACTGCCAATGAGCCGCGGCCTTAATCTGGCCTAATGAAGCCGGGTTCGGTTCTGTTGACACCCGCTTAGTGCCCCTTTCCTCTATTACCGTCAGCTGCCAGGGGAGACCGCGGGCCCCCCCCCCCACCTCCACCAGGGCTCTGTGGAAACAGGAGTCAAGGAAACGGCCCTCAGCCCCTACACACTCCTGCACTACTGATTTATGCACACACACACACACACACACACACAGATACTGCTCATACATACCCACATACAAACATAAACACACACACATACACACACACACACAGACACCCACAAACGTACACACATATGCATGTAGGCACTACTGATACCAACACACACACGCATACAATTCACACACACACTTATGCATGCACACACTACTGATACAAACACACATGCATACACACACTACTCATATATACACACGTACACACATATTTTGTATACTGTCACCCAACATATTATCTTTGGGCCTCGATCCAAAACGACCTTAAATAAGTGTGTAATTTTTTAAACAAAGAAGGGCTGATTAGAGTCACAACCAATAGCCCTTAATACATAACTTACTTGTAAGTAAAAATCCCTAAACCCAAACAAACAGAAACCTTGAGTTCCACAGAAGCAGAGAAGCAGCAGAAGGGAGATTATATATAATCTTCAGCTTATAGTTGTCCCAAAGACACAAACTCAATCATTCCTTTTGTTCCCTCCTCTATAAAAGTGTTCCAGGAAACCCGAACCCTAACTCAAACCCAAACAACCATAGCCCTAAATCTAACCCTAACCCCTAACCTAACTCTAACCCTAAAATAACCTGAAAATCCATAACCCTCACTCTAACCCTCACCCTAACATAACCCTCACTCTGACCCTGACAACCACAACCCTCACTCTAACCCCTAACCCTCAGGTATAAGGCAGTCAGATGGGGAGACTAAAGTCTCTCTGAGAATCTGGGATCTGGAATCTGGCCAGATGATCTTCACCAAAAGAGACATCTCACACAGCTACACTGCAACAGTCATATGGCTATAAAGTGATTCTATATGGTGTGACTGTTTTAGGACTGACGCGCAGTTCATCTCCGAACTCATGAGTCTGGAGTTGTGTGAATTGCGAGTGCAATTCCCAGAGCATCGGATGTCAGAATCTCGTTGGGAAAGCGGTACAGATTTCTAAGCAGTTTGACTTAGCCGATGCAGCTTGATGGCTTGGCAGCACAACTTGAGCTGATATTCGGTAGTTTTCACTGAAACGTATCAGTTGAACTGTAATAATTCTACATATTTTTAAGCTGAACCACATTCACCCCGGCACTCCTGGGGCCGGACACATTTCTCCATGACCGTCCGATGACATCAGGCCAGGGGTCCCCCAAATTTCAGAGTCTGCCTTCCCAGGAAAATGCAGACATACCAGCCATGGCCCATATCTCCCATGTGGTGAGCTGATATCAATATGAGCTCTAAACGTCTGTCTCCCCTGTAACAGCCAACTTTCTTTGAGTCCGAACTCTTTGAGAATCACCTCTTTTACCCGCCCGGAATAACAATCTGACTACATTTCCAATTTCTTTAATCAGAACAACCGCTCCAGGCCATCTCAACTTTGGAATAAAATGTTTTTGATCACTCTTTTTAACAGTCTTCCGGACAGGGAAGATGGGAGAGACAGGGAACAGGACCCTGGTGAAAAAAAAAAGAGAGTAGTGTTTATCAACATGTGGAGCGAATTAATCTGAGTTTATAGCTCTGTCTTTGCAGAATGTAAATGTTCAGCAATCCGTTCCTGGCTGGTGATCCTGGCAGACGCCCCGAGGCAGTGTAGCTTTCCTCCGTCAGGACCACCCCCCCCCCCCCACGCCCCCCCACAGCTCCACATGCTAACCAAAAACATGCCAACCCCCCCCCCCCCCCCCGCCCCCCCACGTCTCAGCCACCACCCACCCTCTCACTGGGGCCCACTGTCCAGATGCCCAGTATCCCAGCCCCTTCACCTTTAACCCTTTCAGAGAGCGGGGATGTTCTGACCCTGCTGAATGCACAGCTCTGGAAGGGATGGCAACGATGTCGTGAGTCACTGTCGTAGTCTTTATAGTCGTGGTGTGGTCTCCGCTATCCACTGGAGTTGGAGCGATTTTTTAAATGACATATTTATAGTAATCCTTATAGTTATTGTTCTTGGTGTGGGTGGACCTTCACTGTCAGATTCAGAGAAAAAATAAATCCAAGTATTCCAAAAAAACCTTTTTCTTTTTCTTTACAATTTTTTTTACTCTTCCAATTGTAGAGAAAAAGATAAAGAGGGAAGAATTTGTTTCGGCACGGTTCTGGCCCGGTTCTGGTTCTGGCCTGACTGGGGTGGAAATATGTATTGTGCGTTCTGGATTGATCCAGATATCCTGAGAGCCAGGAGCAGTGAGAGAGCGAGGCTATGTTTCGGTTCGGTGGGTTCAGACGGCTAAACCACAGTCAGTGCTGCAGAAGAGCAGCAGCCTGTGTGTGTGTGTGTGAGTGTGTGTGTGTGTGTGTGTTTGTGTGTATGTGCTTGTGTTTGTGTGTCTGTGTGTGTGTATGTGCTTGTGCTTGTGCTTGTGCTTGTGTTTGTGTGTGTGTGTATGTGTTTGTGTGTGTGTGTCTGAAGAGAATCCTCTGGAGAGAGGCAGAGGGAGAGAGAGAGAGAGGGAGAGAGGAGAGAGAGCGAGAAAGACAGGGGGAGGGAGAGAGAGAGAGGGGGAGAGAGAGGGAGGGAGAGAGGAGAGAGAGAGAAAGACAGGGGGAGGGAGAGAGAGAGAAAGAGAGGGGGAAGAGAGAGAGAAAGAGGGGAGAGAGAGAGAGAGAAAGGGGGGGAGAGAGAAAGACAGCGTCTGCTTAACCCTGTGTGTCCCTGTGCTACATCACTGTCTCAGCCGTCTTTTCCGGGCCCTTCTCCCCCCTAACTGGCCTTTAGCGCTCCGACCCACTGCCCCACGCTGCCCCACACTGCCCCTGTCACGCGCCATAAACAACCCCTAAACATTTACTAGCTCCCGTTACCGCCATATTGCGTTTCAGCCCTCGGTACGGACAGAAGCGGATCTCTTCCTGTAGAGACCGTAGCCACGTGGGAGCTGTCGCGTGGTGATTCTTATGGGTCCAGCTGAGAGCCGTGTTTAGCTACAGGGAGCGTGAAATACAACTCTACTGGTGCTAATGGCGCACAAAGACAGCGTAGCATACACTTTACCCTGGAAGTGTTAACAGGATATCAGTTTGGTAATGATTAAAGTATGGAATATCAGGATTTTGTCCTGTCAGGGTTTAAAAATAAACCAGAAACAACATAGGATGTATTAATAATGAGCAACTTTTTTTCTTTGCATATAAACTCTTTTTCAGGCTTTTTTATTATCTGTAATTTCATTAGTGGATAGTAGTTAACATAACAACATAACATGACATGACATGACATAACATAAAACCATACAACACAACATAACATAACAAAACATAACATACTGCATTTGATCGTATCCCATCATTCCCTCTGTGTATGTGGCAGTTATGCAGATAAACTGCTACCGGCACAAAATGGAGACAGAAGTTGAGTTGATTGACAGCTTAGTGCCTGGCACACCACCACCCCCTCTTCTGTGCACCATGGCGACCGGCACAGTGGTTGGGTGTGTGTGTGGGGTTTACTGTGAAAAGGGTTTTAGCCAGTAGACCTCGGGGGCCCCCAGATACCCCCCGCCCCCCCCCCCCCCCCCCCCGCCCTGCCGGCGGTACGGAGAGAGAGAGAGAGCCTGCGTGTCCAGACACTGCGACCGCCAACACAAACAGCCCCGCTGGCCCGCCAAAAACGCTGGCTTTCCCGCTGAGGCTCAGGTGAGAACACACACCAAAGGGGAAAACCCTGGGCCGGCTCCCAAAACCCGTCTCCCGGCAACCCCCCATCCCCCCCCAAACCCCAAACCCCAAACCCCAAACCCCACTGCCGCCCCAACTTCCTTCTGTTCTTTGGGAAAACTGGCGAAGAGAAGTTGTGCGGTCGTGAAGCTCACTTTACCGATGATTAATGCCCCGGTCAGCCCACGCGGACGTCGGAGCTTATCATGTGCCGAAACGTGAAAATAATACACTGTTTGGTCGTTAGCACGCGATTCATCATTAGCGGCTTTTCGGTTTTGGCCACTTAAAGCTCTATTAATGTCATCACAGGCTTAGACACGCTTCACCCAGAGCAGAAACACTCCTTATGTAATGTTTACTGTAAGGTAATCGCCTGACAGCCTACAAAAAGAGCAAAAACATCATCTTCGGCAACGGCCTAAAAAAAACAAACAGCACGCCACCCTGCAGCCGGCTTCCCGTCCCGCTCGTTAGACGCGTTTTTGGAAGCGCGCCTCGCGCCGTAATTCAACCGGAATTCTCCCGCTCGCGTTCCCAATCAAGGAGAAAATGTGTCATTTAGCAGAAAAAACGCTCACCTGAGATTCGGAAATTGTGTTGATGAAAGGAGGAATTTAATACCGCGGAGCGTAAAGGGTAATTAGGTTTGATTTGATTACATTCTGCCCCCACGCTGTCCGACGCTGCCCCCAAACGCACACACACGTGAGGCAAACTGTTTCAGAGTAAAACCTAAGACTCAGGGAACCCTGGGTAAAATAAACATGAGACTCATTTGATTGAATTCACCACATGCCAGCAACCCATGACAAATATTCTTAACTGCAGGATTAACCTGTATAGTAAAAACCAAAATCAGGAAGGACCTCTCATATTGTGAGTTACTAGACACAATACATTATTTTACTAGCCGATCTCACTTTGACCGCATGCCATGTACACACAGATGCAGCTGTGACTATGTTGGTATGAAGACGAAATGGCTTCTCTCTGTACATTACAGATACCTGCTGAAAATTCCAGCTTAAACCAGCTTCTGATTTCGACATTTCTAGCTGGCTTTAGCTGGTCGAAGAGCTCACCAACCTATACACCATATTGTTCCAGCTTAATCAGCTTTGACAGGCCTAGAGTTTTCAGCAGAGATCCCTCTACAATGACTTTAGTTTCCACTTACAAAGCTAGATATACAAATGCAATTTAGGCTGTATCTTACAGTGCCCTAACTCGGAATGAAACCTGCAACCTTTAAGTTACAAGCGCAGTTCCCTCACAGTTACATTATCACAGTTATTTAGCTGAAGCTTTATCCAAAGCGACTTACAGTTGATTAGACTACAAAAAGGGACCGATACACCCTGGAGCAATGTGGGCTTAAGGGGCCTTGCTCAAGGGCCCAACAGCTGCACTGATCTCATTGTGGCTACAATTGTGGCTCACCTTAGCCACTAGGCTACAGGCACCTTAACCGCTAGGCTACAGGTACCTTAACCACTAGGCTACAGGCACCTTAACCGCTAGGCTACAGGTACCTTAACCACTAGGCTACAGGCACCTTAGCTACTAGGCTACAGGTACCTTAACCACTAGGCTACAGGCACCTTAGCCCCTAAGCTACAGACTGCCCCAGTACACTTCCTCCTCTACCCGGTGTGAGCTGCGTCAGAGATTCCTGAGGAGAGGGGGTGGGGGATGGGGGGGGGGGGGGGGGGGGATTGATTGGGCTGTTTGTTTAGCATCCGAGGCAAGAGCCGGGTCGATGGCCCCCATCTCTAATGAAAGCAGCGGCTCATCAGAGATGATGGTCATTATGTGCTGCCAATGGCGGGAGCCCATCAATCGATGCCTGCCGGCGTTAGCGGCGTGGCTAGCCCACGCAGTTACCCCAGAGCTCATTAGTTTACATTCATTCACGCTCCACTTCTGCTAGCGCTCTTATTCTTCTGTTATTTTGCAGGTGTGGCAGGTGAGTGCAGCTTCGCTGACCCTCTCAGAGATAAAGTGACAGTGGAGCTACATTTCTGTTCTTCAGTTATCAAAATTTCCCAAATGAACCCTAAAAAGTACAGTAATGTTGCCTTTGGGTACAAATGAATATGTTTCCCAAGCAATAATTATATATTGCTGGCTAGGGGTACAGTTGTATGCACCAATAGGGCACTGCCCCAGTAACAAGCATTTGTACCTTTTTAGACGTTTTTCTTACCTTTATTTCTGAGGGTGTACCTTGTAGCTGTGGCGACAGATCTTTATCACTGAACACATCTTCTGTATGCTGGTTTGGATCACACTGGGAGATGAACCAGCTCCAGGGCAAGGTGGGGCCAAGTGTGTGTGTGTGTGTGTGTGTGCGTGCGTGCGTGTGTGCGTGCGTGTATGTGTGTGTGTGTGTGTGTGTGTGTGCGTGCGTGCGTGTGTGCGTGCGTGTGTGTATGTGTGTGTGTGTGCGTGTGTGTGTGTGTGCGTGCGTGCGTGCGTGCGTGTGTGTGTGTGTCTATGTGTGTGTGTGCGTGTGTGTGTGTGTGTGTGTGTGTGGTGGGGTGGTTGGTTCATGCTGCATATACTCTTACAGGCCAGTGGGTTGTTCAGCACTGTTGTGCCCTAGTGTACTACTGCCACTGTACAAAATCTACTCAACCTGAATTTACTAAAGCACAACAGTCCTGGAGCATAAATGTGTAAAAACCATGCTAAAACCCATTAGCATGTATGTCATTCTGAACAAGAGCACCTTCTGAGCGAATAAATATGAATTAAGCAGAAAAGCCAGGATGATGCAACGTTTGCAGAAGTGTTACAAGATTGGGCAAGATCTGACATACAGATAGATGAACACTGGAGCTGCCATGGCAACACTTCTTTTATTCTGCGTTTCCTGTCTGAACAGCCTCCTACTTCCTGTTTTAGTAGAGTATACTATTTATCATTTATCCATATGACTCCTCAGAGAGTGTTCAGTTCTGAGCATCTGTTTACATTGTGTGATGACTTGGCTATGTACTTTATACATATGCGGCCTAGATGTGAAATGTGGAATCATGAAATGAATATGAAGTTTGTGTACAGTATAGAGAGACAGAGACAGAGAGAGAGAGTGGAGGAAGAGGGGGAGAGAGAGAGGGGGGAAAGAGAGAGGGGGAGAGAGAGGGGAGAAAGAGGGAGGGGAGAAAGAGAGAGTGGGAGAGAGAAAGAGAGGGAGAGAGAAAGAGTGGAGGAAGAGGGGGGAGGGAGAGAAAGAAGGGGGGAAAGAGAGAGGGGGAGAGAGGGAGAGGGGAGAAAGAGAGAGGGGGAGAGAGAGAGAGCAGGAGAGAGGGAGAGAGAGAGAGCATGTGCATCTGTATTTCCTGTGCAGTCTGCAGTGTTGGTTTGGCTGTCCGTCATTCTCCACGATGGTGTTGCGTTGCCGGCTGATGAGGTATCTCTAAGGCAGTTGTAAATTGTGGAGGTGCCTGTCTGGAGAAAATTCTTTCTGTGTTTTAATTTCTTAATGCACTCCATTCCTAAAATAAAGACACCATTTTGGCTATGTCTTTGTGGCAGACATCAATATGTTTTTCTGTTCTACCGTAAATCCTCAAATTGTGTCCGGGATTCTATTTGAAGCCGGGCCTCGGATAATAGCCGGGGGCGTGGTCGATTCGGACAAATAAAGGCCGGCCCCCAAATACAAGCCGTAATATTGCCTACCAGTAGAGCTATCAGTCCATGAGCACTAGAAGAGCACCATGGGTCTCCAACATGTTGCTCTCAAGCTACCAGTCGCTTGCCGCCCCCTTCTGAGTAGGTTGCCAAAGGCTGAAGCAGTATACATTTAAACACAATTGTTGCCGCGAGCCATTCCAGCCTAAGAATTTAATAAAAAGTTAATCAGGCAAAATTAAAAATTCACTCAATTTAGGCTACTTGGCTACGCAATAAGGTTTCCATGTATTTACAGTACAGAGCACGTTCAATGAATGAATGAAAGCGGCTGCCTTGACTCGCAATAAACAGACGGGTGGAAATCCCGACACTCTTTCAACTACATAAAACTTAACAGTGAACCATCAAATACCCCCCAGATTTCAGTGCCCATCAGTCCCAACATTTAGCAATAGAATCAAACAGTCCAAAAGTCAATTAAATCCCAAACCAAAGCAAAAATCTTTTGAAAGCCTACCGGTATGCTGCTCCAAACGAAACGCACTTTAGGAAAAAAAGATCCTTAACTTGCTGTTATCTACGCTAATTTGTTATTGTACATGAAGGCGTGTCTGGCAAGTTGTTATTTTATGGATTCTGGACTTGCATGTGATTTATTGTGTTATACATATATATTTGCAATAAACTAAGTTTGTTAAGACTGACACTATGACTTACCAAACGGTGTTCCTGATTAGCCTACACTAATTGATTTCTGCACGGTTGCAGGAAGTGTTGAACAGTGTTGGCCCACTTTAAGTGTAGCCTTTTACTTTATTTCTAAGAATAAAATTCTGCAACAGAAGCCTAATAAGAAATACAAGCCTGCCCCAAATAAAGGCCTGTCCTTTGTGCAGCCTAAGTAAATAAAATACCCCGGCCACAATTTGAGGATTTACGGTATATACATGATGTACATGGGTGGGGCAACCATGGAGATAGAGGAATGCCCAGTCACCTCTGTTAGTCACATGGGAACGCTCCAGATCTCTCTTGTTTCCTGGGGGACTGACTTAACGCAAGCACACTTCCTGCTTTCCTCATATCGGGGGGGGGGGGACACACACAGCACCACAAACACAAAATAATTAACTGCAAACTAAACAAAAGCAAACAAAATAAAGAAAACTGCAAAAGAAACAAAGAATAAATTATGCGTTATTTATTGATTTATGCATTTATTTGTATTATTTATAGCTTCAACATTCATCTTGAAAAAATGCATTAATACATCACCTAGACCTAGTTCTCATCCTACATGTTAAGAGCAGAGACCTACAAACCCAGGTCTGCTGGTTTTGTGCTGCTGACTGTTGATCAATGAAAGCAGCAGATTACACAGGTAACCCTGCTCACCTGCTTTCTCAGCTCTCATCTGATTACTGATTTCAAAGAAAAACAAAACCTTCTTTTTGCCAAACCCGACAGCACTCCAGGACCAGGGTTGGAGACCTTGAATATCTGTGGGTGACAGAATCTTTAACAAAACAAAACATTTAATATTTAGAAGATTGAGCGGAATTTCTGTGGGTAGATAGAATCATTGACAAAAAAAAAGCCTTCAATATTCTGTAATGTGGCACAGAATATCTGGTGGCACAAAACACACTTTGACTGAACAAAAAGCGAAATATTTTGTAAGATGGTGCAGGATATCTGGTATGTGTAGAGTGTCTGTGTTTAGTTGGCGAGTTGATAGCAGGGGAGCGAGGAGCGCCGGAGGGCAGGGAAGCGGGAGATTGGCGGTCGGTTCGGGGCCCGGGCGCTCATTAGGGCTGATTTACACAGCCAGGGGAGCGGGTAGGGGCCCCTCCCTGCCTCGCGGGCCCCTCAGGGGCCGCTGATTTAGCCCACGCTGCAGACAATAGAGCTCTGGAGAATACAGGACCCGCGCTGAATTATTCACCTCAGCAGCAAGGAGGGGAGGAGGGAGAGCGTGTGTGTGTGAGAGAGAAAGAAAGGAACAGAGTGTGTGTGTGCGTGAAACAAGGAGAGGAAGAGAGTGTGTGTGTGTGAGAGAGAAAGGGAGTGTGTGCCTATGTGTGTGCGCGAGAGAGGGAGAGGAAGAGAGAGGGAGAGTGTGTGTGTGAGAGAGAGATGGCCAGAATTGATTTTCTCTGTTCATGCAAAAGACTTCCTCCTCTTTACCTTTCATACTGTTCTGTTCTGTTCTCTCCTCCTGGTCTTTCACCCACCCCCCGCCTCTCAGCCTCTGGTTCATTAGCACACATCTCCACATTAATCCCCCATTCCCCAAATTCTCCCGTCTCCTCCTCCACACCGTACCTCCCAGCCTCCCAGCGAGGTGGAGGGGGGTCAGGCAGAGGTGCATGCTGGGACAGACTGGTGTGGTAATTAGCCCACATCTCCTCTGCTCTCGTCCAGCAGGGCTGCAGAAAGCTGTAGTCTGCGAGTGTAAAGTGCGCTGGAAACAGAACCAGGCTTCTTCCCGTTACACTGACCAAGCGGACCCCACCCTCTGCACCCGGGTACCCCTGCCCGACGGGGAAATGTGTGTGTGTGTCTGTGTGTGTGTGTAGTGTGTGTAGTATGTGCGTGTGTGTGAGAGTGTGTGTGTGCATGTGATGTGTGTAGTGTGAGTAAATGGTTGGCATTTATATAGCGCCTTTATCCAAAGCGCTGTACAATTGATGCTTCTCATTCACCCATCCATACACACACTCAGACACTCAGACACTCAGACACTCAGACACTCAGACACCGACGGCGATTGGCTGCCATACAAGGCACCAACCAGCTCGTCAGGAGCATTTAGCCGTTAGGTGTCTTGCTCAGGGACACTTTGACACAGCCCAGGTGGGGGATCGAACCGGCAACCCTCCGACTGCCAGACGACTGCTCTTACTGCCTGAGCCAATGTCGTACATGTGTGTGTATGCATGTTTTTGTGTAGGTTGTGTGTGTGCATGTGTAGTATGTGTGTAGTGTGTGCGTGTGTGTCCATGAGTGTGTGTGTACTGTTTGTGTGTGAGTGTGTGCATGCTTCTGTATAACGCTACGCAGTAACACGAACACTGACTTTATAACACTACGCAGCAACACTAACACTGACTTTATAACACTACGCAGCAACACTAACACTGAAAGAAAGCTCTCGCCGCTGCAGACTGGTCCCTAGTGAACAGACAGACAAGAAACACTTGATAATTCCAGGGAAGGCGTAAGCAAATGGAAATCCTCAGGAATGTGGGTCTTGGAAAAGCCAGTCCCAAGACCGACTTTATATCTGTCGATCAGATGTGCGAGTAGAAAACAGAATTCCCTTGAGGCGCAGGTTTTATCCGGCGGGATCTGTAAGCAGGGAGAGATGATGTAAAAGACTACAGTGTGAGTGGACACTGCTCAGAAGTGCGGCCGTTTCCTCCTGACCCCGGAGAGCCGCACGCTGTGCTGCCGTTTGGCGTTATGCAGCACAGCACGGATCAGTAAGAGCAGCTGATCACACAGGTAACTCAGCTCACCTGCCTGCTAGGGCCTAAATTTGTAGGTTTTTAAATTTTAAGGTGAAAACAAAAACCTCCATGGTTACAAATAAATACGAACAATGTCAAGAGTGTGGAGATGCAGTATATTGTTTTTGCCCCAGTGAACACCAATACGAGAGCTCAATTCAGGACCGAAGGGTGAAAAAATTTAAACTAAGACCTAAAAAAACAAAAAAAATAATACTTTTTTTTTGTACAGGCTACAGCCCCAGTGGGTTCCTTTTAAGGAAATTAAATTTTCTGATAGTGTTAATCACTCAAGGACATTAAAATGAAAATATTTTAACCCACTGTTATATTGTTGCTGGGCAACTGTACAAGGTATGTTTCCATTTTGGTTGGAACCGAGAACCCATCATCAGTTTTGGACCCACTTTACACTAACTGTCCTTAATAACATAGTAATTATATAGTAACAACAGCAGTACTAACAGTGTAACTACTAGTATATACACGTGTTGTTACATTGTACTTTGAACTGCATTTTAAATGCTTATCTGCCACTGTCACAGCATTAATTCACTACAAGAACAACTGCAATTGGTCTAAGAAAATTTCACACATATAGATTAATAGTTTAAATACAGCGATGTTTAAATATATGAATGTACAAAGTGTGAACTTACACTTTCTCTTTCTCTGTAGAATATGTAATGTGTATGTCATGTACTGCTTATTGTACCACATGACATTATATTTCTACTGAAAGTAAAAACTAAAAATAAACTCAAATTAGCATGAGCTCTTTTGTGAACTTAAAACAGAGTTAAGCTATTGAAGTGCATTGAACAATGTACACCGTTAATACAACTCCAGCAGTGCATAGGAATATTACGTTATTGCATTGCATTAACAGCATTTGGCAGATGCTCTTATCCAGAGCGACGTACAGTTGATTAGACTAAGCAGGAGACAATCCTCCCCTGGAGCAATGCAGGGTTAAGGGCCTTGCTCAAGGGCCCCACAGCTGTGCAAATCTTTTTGTGGCTACACTGGGGACCGAACCACTGACCTTGCAGGTCCCAGTCATGTACCTTAACCACTACGCTACAGGCCACCCTGTATGGAGTCCAATAAAGACCATACACTACCAGAAATGAAGGTAGGAAAAGTGCCTAAAAAGGTACAGATGCTTTTTGCAGGGGCAGTACCCTATAGTCACATAAAATTGTAACCCTTGCCAGCAATATATCATTAATTTGTACCTATGGGGCGACATGGCTCAGGCAGTAAGAGCAGTTGTCTGGCACTCGGAGGGTTGCCGGTTTGATCCCCCGCCCGGGCTGTGTCGAAGTGTCCCTGAGCAAGACACCTAACCCCCAAATGCTCCTGACGAGCTGGTCGGCGCCTTGCATGGCAGCCAATCGCCGTCGGTGTGTGAGTGTGTGTATGAATGGGTGAATGAGAAGCATCAATTGTACAGCGCTTTGGATAAAGGCGCTATATAAATGCCAACCAATTTACCATTGACCATTAATTTGTACCTTTTTGAAAGCGTACTCATTTGTACCAGAAGAGAACATTACTGCACTTTCAGGGTACATTTGGGAAATCCGATCCTTGAAGAGTGAAAATGTACCTCCCCTTTCTGCGAGTGTTTGCGCTCAGCATGGGCTGATTTAACGCCGAACGATGTGTTCCCTCAAATCGCTGCGTCCGCAAACACGAGCAGCGTGCGACGCATTTCAGGGCCCGCCCCATGCCGGTCACACCGAGCACTTTTAATTAGCCCGAGTGGGCCGGCCAATCCCCTGCCGTTCCCCCGCAAACCCCCCCCCAGGCAGAGAAAAACACAATCACTCTCCACTAAATGCATCAATTACCTCAGCCTCATTACGCAATTAAAGCGTTTGAAACGCGCTGGGAAAGGTCAGCGCGTTGCGGAGGCCGCCGCAGACGCTGGCGGAGACGGATGGCGACTCGACGGCCCGCAGGAGAGCCGCTAAAAACCCTCTCGCTTCCCACCGCCGCCCAACGCGAGACCGCATCCCTCAAACCGCCTTTATTCCTGCGAGCTGCCCCCCCATTCCGTCCCCAGCCGCTACCATCCTTCACTCCGATAGGTCAGCCAGCACGGAATCGATATAATTATTTTTCCTCCGACAGATCGGCCAGGAACCCCCGCCCCCCCCCCGGTGGACTCGCTCATGCCCAGAACAGAGGCCCCCAGCTCGGCTGCGTTCGGAGTGAGACAGCCTCTCTGGACCCCCCGGCCCAGTCCTCCTCCTCCAGGGAGAGGGGTTTGGCAGCTCTACCCGGGGGGGGGAGAGGGGGGGCTCAGGTGGAGCGCTGGACCGGCCTTCTGTCCCTCACCGCCCCCGGGGGCTGGAGCAGACAGGTGTGTTTCTGCTTCGCCTGATGCTACAGGGACGAGGACCAGGGCCCAAAACACTCACTTCCCCGATGAAAGAGATGGAGAGAGAGAGAGAGAGAGAGCGGTAATCTCCCCGTTTATCCAAAGGCAACCGCTGTTCATAAGGCACATGGCACACACACACACACACCTGCCCATATGCAAACACACACACACTCACACACACCTGCCCATAGGCAAGCACACACTCACTCACAGACACCTGCCCATAGGCAAGCACACACACACTCACACACACACACACCTGCCCATATGCAAGCACACACAAACACACACACACACACACACACCTGCCCATAGGCAAGCACACACACACTCACACACACACACACCTGCCCATATGCAAGCACACACAAACACACACACACACACACACACCTGCCCATAGGCAAGCACACAGTCACTCACACACACACACACACACACACACACATACATACACACACCTGCCCATATGTAAGCACACAAACACACACACACCTGCCCATATGCAAGCACACACTCACACACACACACACACACACACTCACACACACACACACACACACACACACACACAGTGGTGATTCCAGGAGGATGCTTGCAGGGTGAAGGACCCACAGCATTTGGGGATTGTGTGGGGGGGTAAATGCTCCAATTAATCCTAATTACACTGTAAACACCCCCAGAGTGCAGTGTGTGAGGCTGAGGGGCCCTCCGGTCTGCCCTTACTCTCCTCACAACCAGCCCGATTTACAGCAGTGTCACCCAGCGCCTGGCACCAGGGCAGCCCCACACCGTGGAGGGGGGTGGTTCTGAGGCACCCCCAGACCTTTATTTACAGCGCCCCCCTCTCTACCTCCCTCGCACCATCAGCCACTGTGACGCAGAACTGTGACCTTGAAGTTTTTCACTATTTTCTGAAAAACACTAAATGAAAACAGCCTGTAAAGGAAAGAAACACGCAAACGACTCTCAAACTGCCCAAACTCAAGGACTCAGAGGACGGAGAAACACTGAAAAAAGCAGGTAATTAAATTAAGATGGAGCACATTCTCACTGAACAATATTCTCTGAAAAACACAAAATGAAGACAGCCGGAAAAGGAAGAAAACACAAGGTGGTTTGAG